>NC_139239.1:57368620-57652783 GCF_977018435.1 Lepisma saccharinum
CATCATGCAACTTCTACCTGCTGAAACAACTAAGTGAGTATAATTTATCAGAAAAATGCCTACATTTCAGCCTAATTTACCTCTACATTAATAATACTACCAGGATACTAAGGCTTCAAAAGTGAACACTAAAAATAATGTTCAGACTAAAGTATAGGGCATCTTGCAAAGGATTATTACTCCCTACATCTACAAGTTAACAACAATTATTCTAAATACTACGAACTTGGACAAAATATAGTCAAATACACAACACAAAAAGGAAAATAATTACAAGTAAAACAGCAGACACTCAATATCTAAAAACAATCATGTAAAAATATTCTACAACAAACTGCCTCATAACATAAAACTGCTAAGTCCCCAAAACATATACAAATACAATCAATAAAAACTACTTGAAAAGGGAAAACTGACTACAGTCTCACAGAGTTGATGTAAAATAACAGCAAAACTTAGAAGCATGCACAGTCAATAGTGCCCATTTTGGATACAGTTCACATGCAAACTATCATGAAAAGGTTCAAAACAGTCTCCCAGCTCAGTTCTCATCTATACTTGGACAACAAAATCCTACAACAAATTCTCAGAAATCCTACCTTTCCTACCCTTGCTTAAATAGCTAAAGTGCAATCTTCATACTAAAATATTGAAAAAAGGCATATCTATTTACAGAAAAGTGTGTACACATGTGTTTGTCTGCGTGTACTCTTAGATAAATTGATAAAAAAGCAATATAGTTATAAATCAAAGACTATACCTAATAATATTAATTTCAAAATAAGGTGATAGAAAAAAGATCTAATAACTACAGTATAAGCTTTTAATTTGTGTTAATTACAAAAAAATAAAAGTTAAATACAGTAAATAAACTTGATCCCTTACATTGAGAAAGAAACATAAATTGAGAGTATTTGAAAATAAAATCCTTAGGAAAATATTTGGGCCTAAAACAGATAAGGAGACAGATGAGTGGAGAAGGTTACATAATTTAGAAGTACATAATTTGTATTCATGTCCAGATATTATTAGAATGATTAAATCAAGAAGACTTAGGTGTGTAGATCATATGGTACGAATGGGAGAGGAAAGAAGAGTATACAGGATTCTTGTTGGGAAACCTGATGGTAAAAGATCAATAGGAAGACCAAAACAAAGATGGAGGGATAATGTAGAGATGTACCAAAAGGAAATTGGTAGGGAAGGAAAGGAGTATATAGATGTGAAAGGCATGTGTTGCTGCAGCCATGAACATTCGGGTTTAAAAAAACTAGAGAGTTAGTTAGTTATACATTAAATAAGCATAATATTTGGATTGTAAGTAGAGAATATAACAAATGTACAATGCATTGTGCGAAAACTGTCAACTTTGCATTATAAGCAGAAAATTAAACCAGTTTGCCCTAGAAATACATTTTAAGAATAGCCCAAAATAGCATGCGTAATAGAAAATTAAGAAAACTTTCTGATGCATAAAAGTACTGACTAGTGCTGAATGACTCAATTACTGTAAAATATTATTCTCTGATTCAAGTAATTTAACTGTAAACATTATCTTTTGTGTGTAAAATATAATTGTTAGTTGAACTGATAAGTACAAATATTAACTTTATACGCCTTCATACACTCTAAATAACATAACTTTGATACATAAATTAGTAACAATTTGTTAAAAATTAAGTTAAACTGTAGAATTGTTTTCTTAAATAAATATAAAGTAGTAAAAATACTAAACAAATAATTCCTTCTTTTCCTATTTAAAGGATGCCAAACAGTGTAAACCAGTTGTTAGTGGCTAAATAACATAAAATTTGAAGGCAGTAACAATATTTTTTAAAAAATACTGTTTTTACCCAACTTTGTGAATTAAATACTAGTACATTTTGTCAAATTATAAATAAAATATACCTATTTCTTTGGTATTTGTACTAAAGTGAAGAAAATGTTACTAAAACTTGGCTAGTACAGTAAATCTGAGAGTTTTAGCTTTATTTGTCCGTAACTGGATATAATTGTAACTTGTTAATCTCGTCAAACACAATCTTTGCCTCAATTTTGGAAGCTAGCTGAACTTTAGCGTTTCGAATTACATATAGTGAAGGCCTCTATAGTGGAAAAATACACCCAGTCTGTAAAAATTTGGAAATGTTGTCTCCTTCTCTGTCGAACCAGACCAAGAGTGTTCTCAAGTGTTTCAATATATTTCTTAACATAACTAACTTTTCAAAAAAAAGAATACCTTGTGCCCAGATAGCTTAGTTGGTATAGCGTTAGGCTTTTAACCTATCTGCCCAGGGTTCGAGTCCCTGTCTGGGCGATTACAATTTTTAAATTTTGTCATCGGATCTTTTGCAACAGTAAGTCGTAAGTAAGCTTTTAAATTTCTCAAATATCAGCATCTTTAGCTAACAGTACAGCATAACCAGTATTATTATAATAGAAATGTTCTGGTGGAAGAACCTACACCTACTGTAATATCTCTGTGGTATTAACTTACATGCAGCCCATAACTTTTGGGACTGTTTCTCCTCCGTTACATTTCCTGGCCATTTACCCTTAGCGTCGCGATTAGCCTCAGAAGCAAAAAAAAGCGAAATCTTATATTTGTTCTTTTTATATCTCTGAAACCACCTATACTATAGAACTACATTTAATGAATTTTGCAGTCTTCCTGTTTGATCTGTTAAATAATCCAGTCAATAAAAATATACTTGCATAGAAAAATCTGTTTTTCAGATACTTTAATCGGGTAATCTGCTTTTGCGTACTTCCTCAGAAATAGAGTTCTTGCTACATTTACATAAATCGAAGTCTAGTTAGAGTTGGCCTGTAAGTGCTTCTGGTACATGTAGTTACTTGAAAAAGCAAATATTGGGTGTATAACAGATAGCATTCTTGTGAAACAGTAAAAAATTAACCTCATTTCCTCGTAGCATTAGCTGTAAATGCTTCTTGCAGGTTAACAAAGCTCTGGCGTGTGGGCCTACATCACCTAAAATCCTTTGTAAGGTTCGTGTTGTCCTATAAATTGTCGATATACATACTAAGTCCCTAGTTACAGCCTAAGCTTTTAGCTTCAATAAATGTATTTTAGTCCTCGGAGACATATATTGATCTTAGAGTAAAAAATAAACCTCGTATAATAAACCAAATGGAAATAACCCAAATGTTGATGCACCCAAAAACCAGTAATACTTCAAAAATACCTTGAAAAACGCCATAAGGCTAAATTATTCTTCTAGCATAGAGAAAAGTTTAGCAAGTGGATCTATGGTCTATATAGTCAGTTGTCTGTGAACTTCGTCTTGTCCTGTGAATTGTCAATATATTGATAAATGGTTATATTTTTTTTTTTTAAAAAAAAGGAACAATGTTGGTAAGCGTCCAGTTATGGACCCATCGGTAAAGAAATTTCAGTCTTTATAGACACACAATAATTTTCGTTACACTAAAAATTTGGCCTCGTATAAAGGTAAATAGTCGAAATGATAAACATTTCGTGTACTTTATCCAGTAAATCTTAGCTAGAAATACAATAACAGCGTTACAGACATAAAAATTAAGCAAGCTTTAATATTCTAGTGGCACATAATAAATATAAAATATCCTTTAAAATACTCTGACAAATAGTTGTGGGTTATCTGAGATCAAAATTTTCAAGCCCTCTCTCCTGCATAAATAGGCTCTAGAATTCACTAAGCCTCAAAATAATATTGGGTACATAAAATAAAAAGCAGATGGAGAGCGGTGCTGATCGCATCATCTCCAAACAGCAAAAACAAAAGTATATGGATGGAGCCCTACCTGATATATTTAGAAAACTTTACCTAGTATAAAAGTAACAAAATACTCAGTAAACTCTAAAATAAACAAACTTTCCTACGTAGCAGGCGTAACCTGCCCTAAATAAATACATATAGAAATACAGAACCAAAAAAAATAGCATAGTGGAAATCACTAAACCATAATAATAATAATAATAATAATCTATTCTGTAGGTTACATTTTAGCTAAAAGTACTTTTTTTTAGTGTTTTTGAAAAAATTAAATAAATACTAAACTCTAAGTTAAAAATTTGTAAATGTATATATGATACAAAACAAAATAAATAAAAATTAATACATACCCTGCAAAAAATCAATAAAAAAAGTTGAAAACCTCTCTTTGTGCATCCAAAATATAATAACAAATCCTTCCTGACTGGATTAAATTGTGTTATTTGAGTAATAATAAGCCTAAACTTGTAAAATAAAAGGGTAGAACTTGTCAAAACATACTTTTGCATCCAAAATATAATTCAAAACACATCTAAATTGTGTTATTTGAGTAAACTAGAGAATAATCCTGTAAACTTGGAAAAAATCTCTCTCTCTCTCTCTCTCTCTCTCTCTCTCTCTCTCTCTCTCTCTCTGTGTGTGTGTGTGTGTGTGTGTGTCCAAAATGTAATAAAAGACACGATCAAATCGTGCTATTTGAGTAAATATTAGGCTAAACTTGAGAAATAAACAAATAAAAGTTGAGAACACACACTTTGTGTGCCGAAAATGTAACTAAAAGTCTTTCCTGAATAGTGTAAATAGTGTTATTTAGGTTAAAAATAGGTATAAACTTGTAAAATAATAAGTTAAAAAGTTGTAAAAATATCTTTCTGAGTCCAAAATTTAATAAAAAAATGTTGCCTGAATAGTATAAATAATGTTATTTGAGTAATAATAAGCCTAATAAACAGATAGAAGTTGAGAACACACACTTAGTGTGTCGAAAATGTAACTAAAAGTCTTTCCTGAACAGATTGAATTGTGTTATTTGAGTAATAATAGGCCTAAACTTGTGAAATAAACAGATAGAAGTTGAGAACACACACTTTGTGTGTCGAAAATGTAACTAAAAGTCTTTCCTTAATAGTATAAATAGTGTTATTTAGGTTAAAAATTAACATAAAGTTGTAAAAAAATGTCTTTGTGAGTCCAAAATTTAATAAAAAATGTTGCCTGAATAGTACAAATAGTGTTATTTTGGTAAAAATTAACATAAAGTTGTAAAATAATAAGTTAAAAATTGAAAAATGTTTTTTGTGAGTGCAAAATTTAATAAAAAATGTTGCTTGAATAGTACAAATAGTGTTATTTTGGTAAAAAATTAACATAAAATTGTAAAATAATAAGTTAAAAATTGAAAAATGTTTTTTGTGAGTGCAAAATTTAATAAAAAATGTTGCTTGAATAGTACAAATAGTGTTATTTTGGTAAAAAAATTAATATAAAGTTGTAAAATAATAAGTTAAAAGTTGAAAAATGTCTTTGTGAGTGCAAAATTTAATAAAAAATGTTGCCTGAATAGTACAAATAGTGTTATTTTGGTAAAAAAAATTAACATAAAATTGTAAAATAATAAGTTAAAAGTTGAAAAATGTCTTTGCGAGTCCAAAATTTAATAAAAAATGTTGCCTGAATAGTACAAATAGTGTTATTTTGGTAAAAAGTTAACATAAAATTGTAAAATAATAAGTTAAAAAGTTGTAAAAATATCTTTGCGAGTCCAAAATTTAATAAAAAATGTTGCCTGAATAGCACAAATAGTGTTATTTTGGTAAAAATAAGGATAAGCTGTGAAAATGTTTGACATAAAGTCAAAGTTTGGTAAAAAATAAACTCAAAATTAAGTTAAATAGCACACAGTAACATACATTTACTACCTAAATCAATAATCAAAGGGTCCTAGGTTCGTTACCCCGTGATAAAAGCAAATGGTGAAAACTGTAGGCCCCGTCCCTAATAGGTCTCCCTTCTTCATAGTACAGATAAAAAAAACCTGCGCTAGAGCGTCCTGTGCCTTGGAGGCAAACCTGAGCGGAATATTAATTGGCGGCGGAAACCGGTTCTACAAGCGACGCATAGCTTGCTGCGTATTTCCAGACATCCTTTGTTGTCTGGTTGAATCCCTCCCCTGCCCTACAGTATTGCATAGCTTTCCCCTGTTCTTGCGTACTGGTTAACCTTGAAAAAACCGGTTCTGATTGGTCAATCGGGTTCGTTCTTTGTCCTGACGTTGTGACGTCATTTGACCTTGAACGCAATTCCCCCAAATTCCTTTCTCGTCTACCTTCACCGCCGAGTCGAAATTCTGAGACAGTATTCTGTCTAGCGTCTGAGATCATCGTGTTTCATAACATGATGAAATTACTGCATAGTACTAATTAATACCGTTACATATCGCGGGTTCGAGTACCGGGACCGTCCCCAATCGTAATTGAACCTGTACCTACAGCCATTACCACCGTTCATAGCAGTTCATAAACCATAGAAAACTTATTTTCAATATTATAAACATTAATTATTATCGATTTATACATTACATACTTTGCAGTAATGAATATAAAAACATATGCATAGCGTTTAGAACCTCTAATTACCTTCTATATACATATTTTTCATAAAATAAATAAATATATATTCATAAAAAGTTATAAACATGCAAATATATAAATGTAAAATACTCTAAGTACGTGCAAATAAATTCTAAGTACATGCGAATTAATTAAAACCCGTGCAAATTAGTTCTAAGTACGTGCAAATAAAGGACCACCCACGAAGAAAACTGTCCTTAGCTGGGATCAATACTACTCCCGGGTTCGAATCCCGGTCGGGCTTGGTTGTTTGTGAATGTCCATTCATCAATTTCATCATTTCATCACTCATCCCCATCTTCGCAAATTAGCCAAGAGGCACAAAACGCGAAGTAAAATAAACTAAATCAATCAATCAATCTCATCTCTCCTCCTTTCTCCTCATTACTTCTCCTATCCACATCTGTCCTATTTTTTCTTCCCTCCTTTACTTTTCCTCTTCCCCTTTCGCTCTCTCTTTTCCCCTCACATTTGTTGTCCCTTTTCGTTTCCTATCTCCTATTTTCCTTTGTGTAGTCTCATCAGCGATGAAATACTAGAAAATCGATTTCCTTTCTTTCAGAAAGTATTTCTTATTTGCGACAAATGTAATAATGATATTTTTAAAGAGTTTTATACAATAATACATGGTTTTATTCCTTTCGCGTATTTCATACATATCTATTGTGCATATGGCAACCCTGAAATTGAGCCTAACTCTACACGCAACCCACCAGCACCTTAAGTAATTTGGGTTGCCTAGTTTAAAATGTCGTTGTCCTAAAACTTTTGAGAGACACTGAACCAATGAATTAGTTCTGAATGAATGCCGAGTATGTAAGGTACGAGCTAACGATGATATTAGCTTCAGATCTGTATTAAAATTGAAAAAATTAATTACACTCTAGTCTAATACAATGAGCACGAGGGAAAAAAACAGAAGTAATTCATAATGAAGTAATTATCCGTTACACACATACCTTTACAAGGACGGCGGATGATGCAACCGAAACAGCAATTCATCATGCGACATTATTTCATTCAGAAACGGAAAGGCAAGTCAACAAACGTAACGTACTCTGTCATACACTGCATGGTCATCGTCCACATGTGATTTTGGATGCGTGCATTTTCTCATCAAGGTCGAAGCAGACTTTGCCAAAACATACATATCAAGGAATCAAGGAATTCTTATTTTTAGCATCGAACATAACCGTGGGCAAGAGACGTTGAGACCAGGCACTTCCAGGTGCGGGCCGAGGGCCGAGTTTCTTGGGGGGGGGGGTGCGATTCGATGGAAAGTATGCCATTGATTGATTTGGTTAATTTTAGTTTGCTTTTCTGTGACCTCTGGTTCATTGCGAAGATTAAGATGAATGATGATATGATGAAACTGTAGGAAAGAACACCCATAGCCTGGCCGGGATTCGAACCCGCGCTCCTGGCGTCGCTAGCCACTCCGCCACCGGAAAGTAGGCGGGATTGAAGTAGGACATATATTTATTTTTTAAAGCTATTTGATTACCACACTTAATAACAAAGTTGCAACCATCTTTTTAATTAACATAAACCAAGAATTAACATTATTGTCGCACAAAGAGAAAGGCACAAGTTAAAGGGGTCTCACACATGCAACAACCAACATCGTGTTCTGACGTCAGTTCGGAATGTCTTCGTTGATAGTTTAGGCTTGTTAAGTTTAGTTCTCTTAACATAAATAATACCTTCTTGGTTAAGCTCAGATAAAATGGTAGTGTATTTGGGCTAAGAGAACTCAACTTAACAACGAAGACATTCCTAGCTTACGTCAGCATACCGTCTTATCGTCGTCTTTACCACAAGTTCGTCGCAGTCGCCTAAATGTCCGAGCCCGTTGACTGAAGCACTCAACATCAGAACATGATGTTGGTTGTTGCTTGTGTTTTATGTTCTAAAAAGTGTGCTTTTAGGTTCCTAAAATAGGCTCTAAAAACCCTAAATTAGGTTCGAAAACCCTAAAATAGGTTCTAAAAATCCTAAAATAGGTCCTAAAAATCTTAAGTTCATAGTCACCGGCAATGAAAATGGGACATCTATATTATATCCTTAAATACACACTATCTTGCATAACGTTATGTGTGTTGCCTACCCCTACGGCGATGGCAGAACTTACCATTGGAAATTTGCTATTAAAATCCACTCCGCCGTATAGTTAGGTAACAATCTTTTTTTCATGTTATCCACAGTCAAACTCCGCAATTTTGTCTGTGACGATCATCTTATATGCTGAAAATAATCTTACAACAAAAACATAGTCAGTGGTGCAAACTTCAATGCTAAAATGTTAGTTTGCAAGGCGTGAATGCCACATAGCACTGAAGTTCCGCGAAAGTGAGCAAGACCACACAGATCAGACCAGTTTGGATTGTACAGGTAATAGTGGCACAAACATTTTGCTTTGTTTAGAGCTTTGAAAAATGACCATGTACTTGGAGGCAGAGAAATCGTCAGAGAGTATGTTTCAAAGACGTTCAACCTAAAATCCGAGGTCTAGTTATGAGTGAGACTCCCACCTTGAAGAAAGGATTTCTGGCTCTTGGCGAAAAATATAGTGCGTGAAATGGGCAGACAAAATTAAGACACTGTTGGAAACAGGTACTGAAAGAAAAGCAATGCTGGCAGTGAAAAACGAAAGGAAAAAAAATTGGCTGGGACACAGGCTAAGAAGGACCTGCCTGTTAAGAGACACACTGGAAAGAATGGTTAAGGGGGAAATGGATCCTGGGAAGAAAAATATATCAGATGATAGATTATATTAAATTAAGTGGGTCCTAAGCTGACATGACACGTAAGGTGTAAGATAGGTAGGCTGGAAATTGCAGTGAAAAACATGTTTTTTAAGGCTGAGAACGATGAATGAATGACGAAAAACGCACTTCTTCTTGTCCTTTGGAAACCTCTGTGTTATTTTGCCAACACACTTGACAATACATCAAAATTAATGTTCAGAAGAAGAGCCAGTCCTGTTCGCCCATACGGGATATTAACCGAGTTTTGAGGCGGAGAGTGGAAAGGTTTCTTTCAGTTGGGTCAACACCCGCAGGAAGTGTAGCCAACAGTCGACGCAGATGCTATCACATTTTCCCACTGTTTCCAGAGCTGTCCTAGACAGACACACATTTTTTCGAGATTTTGCTCGATATTGTAATGTGTTTACTTAAATCAATGAAGATTCGGGGTTGAGGGTCATTACCGCCCGCACTCGTTTGAGAAGTCGAGAAGAGACCAAGAACGAGACATGCAGCTGCAAACTCGAGACCAAAACGAGATTTACTGTCCAAGAGTCTCGGCTGGTTCGAGACTTCAACATATTAAAATATAAGGTATGTACAACTCTTACCTGATTCAAGATTTCTTAACCAGGCGAGTCTAGTTCACACCACACAGTCACAGGCATTGGTGTGTGTGAACGTGTGATTGTTTATAGACGTATTCTACATGTTGTTTGAACAGCATTTATTTTTAATTTGCTTTAATAAGTTGTTTTTTTCGCATTTAAAACTTGAAACGAGAACAGAACTGGAGTTAGATATCGAGACTGGACCGAAACAGACTACTATCCCCATCATTCCATATTTCTTGCCAATTTGTGTTTTATAGACATGTCAACAGATGGATGCATAAACTAATTTATGTCAGTGATGAGACACTATTTTTATATATTTCTTAAAAATATAATACAATCTTAAGGAAATTAATGTCATATAACAAGAAATTTAATTTTATTCCTGTGCCTTTTGCTTTAGCTAATAAAATAAAAAGTGGATTCGATACCAGATTCTTGAAATTCGTATTCGTTAGCTGAATTTCAAATGCTTCATTCACAACCCTAGAGCTGAATAGTGGATTTGTTATCCACGATCCGAAATACTGGATTCGATACTCAAGTTGCGAATAATGAATTCCATACTACTTGAATTCCGAATTTTTGATTCGTTACCTAAAATATAAATACTGGGTTAGTTACATGAATTCCAAATACTGGATTTGTTATCCGTAATTTGAATACTAGATTCGCTACTTGAATTCCAAATATTGGATCCGTTACCCGTATTTAAATAATTATTAGATTCCGTACCCGAATTCCAAATACGGATTATTTACCTGAATTTCAAATGAAGAATTCGTTTAACCGAATGACAAATCCTGATTTTTACCATATTTTTAACCCATTACGGTTTTTGCTAGCATAATCTTCATAGGTCATTAACCGAATCCTTTAGTGGTTGGCAGCTATGTATGCAGTTAAGAGAAGTGCACTGCTCAGAATTTCGAAATCGCCTTTTGACACATCGCGCCGTCGACACCTGCCGAGGCAGCTTTCGCCCACATGTGACGCCACATGTCAGCTGCCGCCGCAGAGGCAAACAGGCGAAAATTAAATGGAGATGAGCCCAAGCTACGGCTCGGAGATTGTTTGGAGGCGATGCGGGTGTCACAAATGTTCCTCACGGCTTTGTATATTTTCCAACGGATTAAATTGATCGTCAGCAGAAGGGGCTGATTTCATTTCGTCTCAACACCCAATGTGCGTTGTCTCTTATAACTCTTTTAGTGTGGGTTCTTGTTCTTCGTACATACACTGAACCAGAGTGTAACGTATTTCTCGTTAGGATTGTAGATGAAGAATGTGAATGAACGTAGTTCCAAATAAGGAAAATATCTCAACAAGAAATTTGCACATCTTAAACGCATAAATCATTTCCCTAAAAACAACAAAGTACATTGTGTTTATTCTCTTTAAAAAAAATCCCATTTTAAAAGTTTCCTCTCAAAATGGTCTTGATGTTTTCATCAACGAAAAACTAAACTGTAATGGGCAGGTTACGGACAATACTAAAAGAGCTACGTGTTTCCTTGGTTCTCTGTACAGGTTCACTAAAATCCAATGTTAGTCACCCATTTCTAAAAATATTTTACCCTCCCTATTCTTGAATACTGCTCCCCTATCTCGACAATGTCTTCTAAAACTAATCTTGCTGGGGCTGATTCTGTCCTCAACATTTTTCTCGTCATTAATTGCCGTAGAATACCTTATCCGGGATATTATGGCTGTATCGAATATCCAGCCAACGTACACTCGTCGCGAACTAGCAGACATGAAATTTTTGCATCAAATTATCAATCGCAAAATTCAAACCGAATACCCAAAAACCGCAATGTGAAGCTCTTTCACAATCCCACTACAACGCTCTCTTTTCTATAGGCTTACGTATTTTTACAATAACTTACCTCTATATGTTGACATATTCTTGTCATAAACAGTTTCCGGTAATCGTTAACAAAGTCTATGAAACCTTTTATTTTTTAAAAAAAATCTCTCATGTGGCATGTAGTGTTATTTTTATTTTATTGTTATTATTTTACCTGATTTTACAGTTTTAATATAAAATTGTCGTTGAGTACTGTATCTGAAACTTTAAGTAAATAAATAAATAAAAATCGTATTCGAACACAAGTGTTTGTGTTGGTTTCTTTCAATATGATGATCTTCGTCGTCTTCATGAATATTATCATACAGTGCCTTTCACGTTTGAGTCGTCTGCGGAACAGCGGCCAGCACACCAGGCAGGTGGGAGACCGGCGTTTAGACCAACAGCTATACGCTAACCTTGGCACTGGATGCGTCAGTGCTTCAGTATCCAGATAGCTGGTGTTCACTTTGTACGTATTTGTGAAGTGTTAATGTGCTAACATGTGTTTTAGATATTGTTGTTTTACTTACTAGTGCTTTTCTGCAGTCTAATAATGCTGCGCTCTACGAACAATTTATAACAACAAATTTTAATGTACAACTCTTAAGTCGATACGAATTGTAAGGAAGTCTGTTATATGGCGGTTTGAAGCAGAATTCCCAGATGTTTATGTTCCATACAGAGACAGTGTTGGAAAACGTGTGAACAAATTTAGGGAAATAGGGTTTGTTCTTGATAAGAAGCGAAAGGTGGATCGGTGTGTGCTTACTGGGGAGAAACTAGACGACGTTGGAGCACGATTAGAAAATACTCCTCAAAAATCCCTCCAGCGCCTTGCACAAGAAACAGGCATTTATATAACGTCTACGTGGCGAGCTACCAAACGTTTAAACCTGAAGCTATACATTAGAAGAATTGAAAGAAAATATCAGGAGAGAAACTGAAGCAATTTTGGAAGAGGAACTGATATGTGTGGAAGCAGGAGAACAACATTTCTAACAAGGTACGTGCTCATTTTAATTGTAACTGTCCATGTAATTGTACGAGCATATTTCATTACATAGCTAGCGGTCTCAGTTACGCGGATGTTGTATGAAGTTTACCGGCCTGGCGCCCTGGCCGCCCCTCCGCGGACGACTCGAACTGTAAAATCCACATCGTCACGCTTCAGCATTAAGTTGAAATAAAGATGTGCATATGATGCACTATGCAACGATAGGCATTATTTTTTACGGATAGAATACTGTAATACGTAAAGACATGCAAACTATATATACGCAAAAGTCAGTTTTAAATGAAAACTGCACTTTCCCTACAATCCACGTGGAAAAGTGAAAAATGAATTAAGCGATAGCCTTTGGTGATAACTGTAAGTCGGGCAACTGAAAAAAAAAAAAAAAACATGCGAGTATTGTAAATTAGATATGTCAAGGACATTCACGTTATCTTTCCCACTAAAGAAAACAATCAAGAAGTGGCTTTTTACGAGACTACCGCGTTACCTTGTCACCGCTGCGGAGACATATTTTAAGAATTGCCGATCCCAACCTACCCAGTTATCACCGATGTGCTTGAGAACACGGTAGGTGCTTAGGGTGAGCGATACGCCCTCAGCGGGTTCCGTCACGTGGATAGTTAGGGCCTTCCTCCACGGAGATCATTAGCCTCATTAGATTAGATTACACCTTGATGGGGAAGCTCTGTAGTCTATCCGCGGTGGAGAAAGGGCTTGAGCGGATCCGAGGGTGCCTTGCTGAACCATGAAGTTTGTCGAATGTAGAGAGGATGCCGAGAACGAGGAGTTCTGTAAAATCGAGACGAGACGAGATTTAATGTACGAGATTCTCGATCGATTTCGACATTTTGGCGTCGTATTTCAAATATTTGCCTAAAACAAAATTAGTTTGCCGTGCGACTTCTTGACACTGTAGAATCTACTGATGGTTCAACGTTCGTTCAGAATTTTCATGCAAATAAGAGAAACTTAGAAACAGTGTATCCAACTTTTAAATTAGAAATACCGTACATAACCAAAAATAATTTAAAATGCATTGTAAAATTGTTGTAAAACGTTTATTGCTATCGTGAGAAACACCCGATTGAACACACAGCCAACCACATCCACTCCTTCCCCCTTCACACACACACATATTGAATGATTGAGTGACTTAGGTTATTTTACGTCGCTTTTCTGTCAATTTTCGAACCCGGGACCGCTAGTGTTGTAGCGCGCTGTGCTGTCGGATACAGAGGTCATTGTGTGTGTGTGTGTGTGTGTGTGTGTGTGTGTGTGTGTGTGTGTGTGTGTGTGTGTGTGTGTGTGTGTGTGTGTGTGCGCGCGCGCGCGCGTGAGACAGAGAGAGAAGAGTTTAGAACTCATATTTGGTATTTTAAGAATGTTTTCATTATTGTTTTATGCACCTGTGGACGCAGGGATGTGCATCTAGAAGAGGAACAAGAGAAGAAATTATTATCCCTATTATATATCTCCAGTTTTTAGTATATTATTATTTAAGGCCACGGCCCCCTCGTGGAATATTAAATTCAGCATAAAATTATATTTTTCACATATAATATATAATTTCGTTTCATTCATAGTAAATCACGTTAATTATTATATGGAACTGAAAATTACAAGTATTCCTAAGGAGGGTACGAACGCGAAAACTTCAAACTCAAAATTGAAGCACTGTTTTTTTGTTTTCCACTTTCTTGGGGAAAAAAATGCTTTGCTTGAGCCCTCCTCCCCACCCTCGAAAGAACCCTGTGGACGTCCATGGATGCGAGTGTTACATATTGATAATAGGAATCAGAAATTACCTCGGGTTACATGAAAAAGCAACCATTACAAGGGGAATAAATTTCTCAAAAATATTCGTAAATATGGTTGTATCCTAACGATTTCGCTCTACCTATAACAGCCTACTAGTATTAGCTAACTGTTACTTTGCAAACCATATCTTTATGAGAAAATGTTTATCTGCAAAAACCTATCGCTTAGAAAACAACAATGCTTGTTATCCATTAATAGGCTGATTTTTCCAAATAGCCCCTCACATTTGTTTTTCGTAGCAGGTATCCTAACAGCAGTAACAATGTAGAAAACATTTGCGATATGAGGCTCTCTTCTAGTCCAGTCCCCGTTAACATATTTATGAGGCTTTGTTTCATGCTGGTTTTGTGAAAGCGCCGATAAAAGTGCCTTATATGTGGCTCGTGTTGCCCCTGTTTACAGTGGAAAACATGCGTTAACAATTGCGTAAAGTTCTCCCACCCACGGTGTTGTATCCTGGACCCTGACCGCAGGGGTCCTTCCGCCCCTGTGGCTTGAGACGATGCAGGCCAGTTGGGAAATTATTTTCACCAGCTGAAGCAGGTGAAATGTCACATTCTGGATTTACCTTTCCAGTTTTCTATCGCACGTCTTCGGGCAGATAGCGAGGGACTGAACACGTGAAACCGTATGGAGATTTTACACCAAAGCGACAAGCGACACGTGAGGATTCCGTGAATCGAATCCAGGCTCGTATGGCTTGTCGTGCTCCTACGGTGTGAAACGTTGGTGTTGATTGGTTCGTTATGTGCGTTCTATTGGAGTATCCTGCGCACATCAATAAAAAAATTGTTCACCTACAATAATCGGGTGTAAATCATTTTTGGATCTCCCCTCGCGTGTGTGTAATTAACTGTAACATAATAAATGTCTCGTGTAAAACAACACAATTATTACAGAACTAAAAATGATTACAGCGATTAATTATGAGTGCACTTCGTCGTAGACTTGAAAAGAAGTAGCGGACGACGGTCTAGGAACGCTCATAACATAGATGAAGGGATTCGACGCTTTGAGCACATAGCGCTACGACGCTAGGGGTTCCGGGTTCGAATGGGGGCGTGGACATTGGTGTTATTTGTGGTGTCCCTTCACTAATTTCATCATAACATCACTCATTCCCATCTGAGCGATTAGCCAAAAGTGGCATAAAAACGAAGTAAAAATAAACTCAATCAAGGCGTTGGCCACGGGTTACCCGATGGAAAAGGTGCTTGACTGACTTGGCCACTGAAAGGTCTTTTGTACTATAGTACTTGGCTTAATTAATAAAGTCAGTATTCAGAACTGTATGGCAATCTGACTAAACGCCACTTGTGAATGTACATAGGTTAACCAAGACTATGAAGATTGATTGATTGACTTGCTTTATTTTACTTCGCTTTTTTGTGCCACTTTGGGCTAATTTTCGAAGATGGGGATGAGTGATGATATGATAAAATTGATGAAGGGCAAGACTATGAAGATTAGATGAAAGGAAAGGGAAACACAGTGGAACACAATGCACACATTGGCATTGTACAGTCACGGACACACTAGATTGTAATGATTCAACTGAAGGTGAATGGTTTAGAAAGAACCCCAAGTGTACCCTTTAGTGTCTTCCATTGTTCCCTAGCCAAGATTCGGTGCTTGCGAGGTAAGACAGAGCAGCACATCTTGGCAATAATGTACAGTTGGCGTATTTACTCTCAGTCTTGAGTGATTTTATTGTGATTTTGTCTGGTGATAATGTGGCACAGCAAGCACAATGCGCAACGAGTATTTTTGAGAATTTCGAAATTACATGCTATAAATATCAAATGAGAATCGGACATAAAAAGGGGAATGGCCCACAAATACCCCCAAAGTGTACAAAGAACCCATTTTGTCAGTGCAATAAAAGTTTTAGTACAAGAATGTCGATGAAAATGAAACCGTAATAAAGTTGTCAAATGTCGAACAAGCATCCTCTTCGTATGTCACAATTCTCTCTTTACAATGTTTTCGTGTAGATTGTTCAAAATACGACGTGATTGGAATGCAGACATAAACATCTGATTACTTGCTTTCATATTACGCCGTTATGTATGTGTACTAGGGTTGCTGTGATGAAGTGAAAATGCCACGTTTTCTTTCGAAAAGTTTGTATAATGGTAAAAATTAGGTTAGGTTGAAAAGTTCAGAAATGGAGAAAAGAAACAGAGTGAGTTGGACAGAAGAGAGAAGGGAAAAGAAACAGAGTGAGTTGGACAGAAGAGACAAGGGAAAAGAAGAAAGAGAGAGAAGGAAAAAGAAAATAGAGAGAGCATGAGAGAAAGAAATATTGAATGCATTTATCTCAAAATTTCTGAACCTTTGCCAATGATACACCCTTACTACTCCTTTCTCGTGTCAATTTTATCATCAATTTTTAACAAACACGTTCCATGTCTCTTTCCTATTTCTCACTAACAAACTCTCCCTCTCCTCTAATATCCTATCCATCTAATCCTCTTCTTAACTCTTCTCTCTCTCTCTCTCTCTCTCTCTCTCTCTCTCTCTCTACTATCTACCTCCTTTCTTTACCCCTTGTATGCAAGTTTGCACGAACATCTATACACCGGGTTGACGCTCAGGACAGCACTTCTACCCTGAAGATGAGAGTGACGTTAGCTCTCGAAAGCTTGGAATATTTTCCACTACTCACCTGGTCGATAGCCCGAGAGAATCTTTTCATCATTCGTCACCAGAAAAGCTTCAAGACTTACTTCATGTTTCTTTCTGAGCTCCCTTTTCAACTGTCGATTCTTCTCTCTTTCGCTCTGCTTTACTCTTCTGCCTACATGCCTATCTCTTCCTTTCCTAGTATGTATCTATCTTCTCTTTCTCTTTTTCCTCATGTCTCTTTCCCTTCTGTTGCACTCTGTATCCGTATTCTCCTCTTCCTTGTGTGCACTTCTCTCTCTTCTTCTCTCTCTATGCCTATTTCCTCCATTTCTCTCGGTCTTAATAGTAACTCGTCAGTGTAACTGAGAAGTTAATAAGCTCGAAATATTTCTCTCGTTATTCCCAATTGAAAGTGGAGTTTATGATACACATGAAATGCTTTCAAAATATTTGTAAATTCGTCAAAACAATTTACGAGTGTGAGTGATGTATGCTTAAGAGGAACACGATGATTGTATTCCTAAAATCAATAACATATTAAGCATAGCACAATGCCACGTTGATTAACATCTTTATTAGAACATAAAGGATACAATTCATTTTCTTCAAATATTTCACTTCATCAAATTTCACGTAAGGTACCATAAAAAACAACAACAACAACAAAAAAACAATTGTTCCGCTCCCATGGACAGACGGACGCACCAATCGATATAATTTATTACCATTTACTAAGATCTAAATTTCACTAAGTTTTGCCGTTCTACCTTTAACAGTTTCTGAGATATCGACCTGTAACATGACATCAGTTATTACTTCTCATGGCGAGACGGACAGGTAATGTAATGCTTGAAAAGCAACGTTAGGTAATAGTTTTGTCATTATTTCTTCGGTCACTTTGTAATCAAGGGGTCCGGGATGGAGGTACATAGTAGAAGTGACCGGCCTGCGTAGTGGAAACGTCGTCGCCTTGTAATCAAGGGTCCGGGATTCGATATCCGGATCCAAACTTTAAGTTCTGTCCCGATTAGCCTATCTGTGCAAAAAGTGAACTTAAAAACAAACTTCATCTATGACGCATTGCGCTAGATATTAATGGATATGTCTATCAATAGTTACAGGCACATAAGAGTACTCCTTTTTTAAATAGCTTTCACACCAAAGCGAAACGCGACAGTGACACGGTGATTTCACACCGAAGTGAAAAGCCTGTGTGTACACTCACCTTAGTAGTCCGGCAGTTTGTTTCTTTATACAGCATATTGGCAGATAAGTGTAGTAATGTACGCTGCATAAAACACGCCTTATTTACTAACTTCGTTGACCCTGTACAAAAAGCATTCACTGCGAATGCGTCATCAGCAGATCAAGGCGACACGCTATTGAGAAAACCACCCAGTTCTGGTGACACGCACGCTGCACATTTTCTTGTCGTGTCACTCCGGTACGAAATATTGCATTTATTTCTAAAGATTTCTTTCCAAGTGACACGTGTCGCTTGTTGCTTCAGCATAAAAGCAGTATTTCCTCCCTGTTACATTTTACTCACAGTTTCTTGTTTCTCGTGAAAGAACCTCAAACTGTCGCCGCGAGATAACAGTTTCCAGTCCTTCACGCACATACAATAAACTAAGACTTCACTCTGATCACTTGTTTATGCGCTGTGTCCTCTTCAACGGATATTAATGGTTGCAACATGCGTCACTCTTATGAAACTCGTATATTTTCAGCGAAACTTTTACCAGAGCTGTTGAAAGTCTCGTATTGGACAGATGAGGTAGTGGTGGAAGTGGAGCAGTTTCAGGACATTTTAAGATTCTGCATGTTTTAACTCCATGTTCTCAAAAGTGCACACGCAACGACTTAATAACACATATTGGATTCTGAAGACTTCTGTGTATAACTCCAGCAGGATTTTTTATGCAGTAAAGGGCCAGGATTTTTTTTCCAAACAAGTGCTGCCCCTCTCACTCCTTTCTTCGAAACAGGGCTCGCATTTTGGATTCATGCATTTCTGCTATGGACTTTTTTTTGGTCAAGAGAACAATGCAGTTTTTAAAACTTATCGAAAAGCACTCTTAAATCCTGCAACGTACAGCTTGTGATGGAAAACACTCGTGTAGCTTCGCCTGTCTGCCAAAAAAGCTCATAAATTATAAGAATTCCAGGTTTGCTTCAAGCAATTTTTTCTGACTGTACCAATCTTACATCGAATTATAAGTCCTTATACGTATAAATTATTCCATTGTGAAAGACAAATGTCGCACTACAGAAATATATTTCCCTTAAATCAATTACAGTACGACCGACTTAGAATTCACCTAGAGATATATTGTATACAGATCAAAATGTCATTAATGCATCCACGGATCACCGTAGAATCAGTCTCTGTAAGCACAAATTTTCTGTCTAATTCTCCACCGTATATCTTCTGAATGGAGAATATTATATGGCAGAAAGATATATAGAAGAAAGAGAGAAACAAAGGAAGGGTGAGACAGAGAGAACAGAAATAAATAGTGAGATAGATAGAGAAACAGATGAAAAAATAGAGAAAAACAGACGAAGAAAAATCTTGGCAACCACAACCACCGAAGCAGACCTCAGCTAAAAAAAATATTTCGTCCACCTTTGAGCCCAGGGGCGTGCCAAGGGGAGGGGGGTTGGTGGGAGTCATAACCCCCATTTGGCTCACTATTCCTAAAAAAGAGGACGTCAAAGGCAGGAAAAGATGGCAAAATGGGGGCTTATAAGTAAAGCAAGTATACGTACCCCCCCTTTAAAAAATCCTGGGCACGCCACTGTTTGAGCCAACCTCAACGAAATTCTCTCTTGACTTCCCTGAGGAGGCAAGGGTTAGATTTTACCCCAAAATCGCATTTAGCATAGGATAATTAGGATATACGTATATATATATTGAACTTGATCACCCTACCCAACACATAAAATACTCACCTCACCTTCCTCATCGTTCACCTTTTTCTGGCGCCTACACCTACTTGACTCTATATGAATGATTCCCTCCTCAATGCATATGACATTCAACATACGAATTCCCTCCCTGCACACATCTTTCTTATGACACATATGCTGTCCAAAGCAACATGATGTTCCTAGCAAAGATCTGTCCGGGGCTCGTTCATTAACCAGCATGCGGTGGTCTTGAGGACGAAATAGCCATTAAAGGACTCTTGAACCTTCAATTCCATCAAACCAAGGTAACTTCTCCCGATATAAAGATATATGCGCAGTGGATGATGGCCACAGATATAACAGGAGCGTCATTTCTCTCGGGCCGCATAAAAAAAAAAGATCGAAGTGCGAAGCGGTGTCGGACGGACGACGTCCAATTTATCTAGCTTTCACCTCGTCGGCTATCTTCCAAATTCTTCCTACCTACGCGTCTGCTTTTATGCTTCATTCCGCTCGCACGTAAACAATGACTTGCAAACGAAGGCGGTATTCTCTGCATATTAATTACGAAATAGCTGAGAAGCTTTCGGAGGTTGGGGGCCGGGAGCGTTCTTGGCACAGAGCATGTTCTACTACTCAATATCGCACGAACAATCGTGAAATGGTTCATCTCCTTTGGCGATTTCAGATATAAAACTGGATTTCTTCTCGCTCACGTGTTTTGCGCAATAATTTAGATTAACCGTGACAGCATAATGACCGGTCTTGTTTTTGAGCGATTACGGTATCGTGCTTTACTACACGATTCAAGGAACCAACCGGGCAAACACTTTTCTTGTTTTACATTGCTTTTGTACTTTTCAGGGTAAATCTTGAACTTGATGAGTAGTGAGTTGCTGAAGTTAAATGAACAATCGTAATTAAATTATAACCACTCCACCACGGAGGATGGAAAACATTTTACTATTGATGAGCATCCCAATCCAAAATTTACGCGGCTCGGAATATCAGAACCTTGGATCGTGGCTCCAATATCCGAACCTTGGAAGACAGGCCTTCCGGACCTATAAGAAGTTACCTTCGAGTTTCCTTCTTCCAAGTAGTACACCCTGGGCTGCAATCCAGCAAACTAACAAGGCTCTGGCCTCTGAACTCCCAGCCATTAGAATCCTCTGTGGGATTGTACTCTGTCCTGTCTGTTTCAGATTGTCCATTCATCAATTTCATCTTATCATTACTCATTATCATCGTCGCGATTGTCCTCCTCCGTGGCCGTGCTGTCTACGGCGCTGTGCTTTGGACTACGATTACTGTAGGGGCATGGGTTCGAGTCCGCCTGGGTTCAGTCTCCGTGTTCGGCCTGTGTATATGGCCGGTGGCAACCCACCATCGTGAGGAAATTGGGGAGCTACGAGTGAGTAGCGTATCCCGGTCTCGGATATCTCCTATAACGACTGTGGGTTCGACGTGCTGATCCCACATCACCCCATTGCCGGGTAGGATTGTGGGAGGGAGACTGGCAGTCGGGAGATAGGCCAAGGCCCTTCGAGAGCTGTCGCGCCATGGGTTATTATTGTTCCTGTTATCGTCGCGATTAGCCCAAAGTGACACCAAAGCGACGTAAACAGACAAAATTAACCAATCAATTTAAAGATTCGGGTCAATCCTTCCGTAAGATCTACTGTTTTCCTACATTTTAGTAGTTCATCTCTAGAGTCACGATAAAAAAAAAATAGTTCGTATTTCTGTATGTCCCGTTTTGTAACAGGCAGATTGTTAATTTGTAACGGTAGAATGTTGTAAAATTTACGGTAACTTCCAAGAGTGAAGAAATTCTTCCTCTTCCACCGAGAGAAAGTCTATATAATCCACCATCGGAACTCACATATAAGTACCTTAAAATTCTTTCTTCTTAGCAATCGTTCGGTTTAATTTGTTTTCAAAGCTTCCTACAGTAGTTAGAAAACAATGTTCTAGTGAATTTAGTTTACTGGATTTACGCAACTGCTGGAACCTGGCATAACTATCCAAACTTTTCCGGTTACAAACTTGCAGATACAAAATCGACGCGCATTTGTTACTTGCATGGTGCGGAACGAGGAACACGTTTGGAAAAAGAAGTTCCAATGTAAATTTGATGTCCAGTGGTCTATAAGCTGCTTATGTCCTCTTATCTCTGCGAGCTGGATGAACGAGGCATACTTAAATTGAAGAGGTCTCAATTTCTGGAATCAAACACATTACTTCTGTAGCTCATCAAATGTTGAGGATGGACCTTACGAACAACATACACGTTTATACCAGAAAGCATCGTATCGCTGTGGTTTGCACCATCATCACAAAAATAGGAAAGCGAAACTACTGTTAACTAACTCTGTGATATTCCTAAACTCGAGGCCCAATTCTTTCTTCTGTCCTCATCCTGGGCAAGATCTTCCAATCTTTAGTCTGCTTGATAGTCCCCATGGCCATCTCAACACTATGCTTTCACTTTTGTTTACAAATCCCTACAAGTCTTTACAGAGCCGCGGTGGTTTAGGCAGTAGGGAGCTTGACTGCCAGGCTAGAGGTCCGGGTTCGATTCACCGGGTGGAAATTTCTCAAGGCTGTATTAAATGGGTACATAAGTTGCACCCTTGAGGGTGCAAATTCGACTGGAGCGTGGTGCTGACATGGGCCTCCTTGTTGTCACCTATCAAAGGGTCCCGCGTTCGATACGTGGTGGAGGTTCGGATCCCACTTTAAACTGTAGGTCCAGTCCCGATCAGCCTTTTTGTGCATAAAGTGGACTTAAAACCAAACTCAATCAATCAATCAATCAATCAAAGCCTAGTGCTGAAACATCACTTGCACAAATAACCGAGATTATGAATGCGTGGGTGGCTACCTTGATACCCCACGAGCCCTGAAAGAGCAAAACGTTACTGAGAAGGATTTCTGGGCTTGCTGTTACTCACACATCGTGAAGGATTGTTGTACTCTTTCTATGCAACTACTTTCTTGGATTTTCTCAAATTACTCTCACATGGATACCTTCTATTTCCATTTCATAAATTTTCCTTTGCATTTAATATTAAAAAGCTCTAATACTAAAATGCCAATAATCATGGTTCTCACCCATAAGAGACTACTTAGCTTCAGAAGTATCCATCCTCAGATTTAACCAGCGCTTGAAGTGGAGAGAAAGCTGAGGGGGTGGGAGGGTGTCTGGTCGAGCCTTGGGGTTATCTGGAGGGATGCTCCAATGGCTTAACATGGTGACAATGAAACAACTTTCCGAAAATCTTACTAGGTGGGTGGGGGATATCACTCCCCCTTACCCTCACTGCGATAACTGGATTTAACTTAATAACAGGTTACCACGTCCAGACTTGAGGCTATCTCTGACAAATTATGGCAACGAAAGAAGGAACAGTGCTGAAGTTCGAAAGGCACTTGATATGATTGACAACTGTCAAACTCCAAAAGGAGTTTCAGTGCAGGACAAACACACGGGGAGCTAGAAATAGAACAGGTTGCCGCAGATAATCTTATCTTGTGGACAAGGTCTTAATTCAAAGGTGAATGACATCCAGGCCTGGTTAAGTGACTAATTACTGCTGTCTCAATATTGTCATATATTCTTCCCAACTTTATCTTGGACAAGACAAACTTGAAATTCGAGGATGCTAACTACGTCCTTATCTGCAATCATGCATGAAGGTCAAACAGGAACTGTCATTTTTACTTTTGGCATGTAAGATAATGTGAGGACATGCTGCGGTTTTAACCTGCGAGTAACAAAAGCGAAGATGGTTGCTAAGTTCGAGGTGTTATCAAAATGTTCCCGGAATGGCACTGGTGTGCTCTTACATGAAGAAATGTGACAACTTTGCTGCGCTGAAAGGTATGTGGCAACTTTGGCGTCATCGTGGCCAAGATTGTGGTCTCTCTCAGCCAAAGGAGGTGTTTGAATTTTTGTTCTAAGTCTACTTTATGCACGGATAGGTTACAGTGGGGATCAAAGTACTGTGTCATGTAACTCCACCGGATATCGAACCCGGGACCCAACTACGCCATCAGGGAGGCCCCCAATTGGTGAATGAGGTTAAGGGAGTTGTTGAGTTAGAAGACACTGAGGCATAAAGCAAAGTGCACAGAATGTAATTCTTCGCCTTCTAATCAGCATGTATACATCTGCATGTAGAGGGTGAAAAATAACTTAGCATCACGTGATGTCCTTGTCTTACCAGAAGCTCAGCTGGTAAGTGCTGTGCAAACTCCGCATGTTTCTCTTATCTCAATGGAAGATAACGTGTTGTTGTAACCAGAGAATGTAATCATTGTGTCAACAATGAGCACGACAGCAGATAAGAGACCACAGTAAAACAAAGCAACATGTAGGTACGTGGATTCTTCCATTAGCTGTAAGAGAAAACTTATGTTCCCACAATTCAGAACACGGTGTGGATGGATCTCACGGAAAGTGTGACATCCCAAAATTGAATTTGACAGACGGGTGGGCTCAAGGCAGGGACGGCTCAAAATAAAATTCTCACCCGGGCGAGTTGGATTTTTTGCACCCCCCTACCTT
This sequence comes from Lepisma saccharinum, assembly GCF_977018435.1. NCBI lineage: Eukaryota > Metazoa > Arthropoda > Insecta > Zygentoma > Lepismatidae > Lepisma > Lepisma saccharinum. The sequence goes on from NC_139239.1 coordinate 57,393,187, forward strand.
TCCAACTTTCTACCCTGGTTCCTCTACTTTCCACGTTTCTCTAATAAAAAAAAACTGACCATGTTATAGATTTACGTTTTATCATGAAAAATAATAGGCTTATTTTTCTAAATACTGTAGAGCCTCCCCGATGTCGCAGTGGTAGCGTCGTAGCCTTGTAATCAAGGGGTCCCGGGTTCGATACCCGGTGGAGACACATAGTGGTTCGGATCCCACTTTAAACTGTATGTCCAGTCCCGATTAGCCTTACTGTGCATAAGTGAACTTAAAACACCAAATTAATCAATCTAAATACTCTGAGTGTTACTGTGTATGTGTCTCTTTAATATGCACAGTCAGCGGAAATAAAAATGGGACAGCTTTATCCTGAAATACTCACTTCCCTGTAATGCGTTGTGTGTTGCCTAACTCTCCGGAAATAGTATAGCTTCCAATTAAAAAGTTGCTATTGAAGTTGGCTCGTCGCCGAAGAGTTAGGCAACACACATAACGCACTGCGGGGAAGTCAGAATTTCAGGATCTACTTGTCCCTCTTTTATAGACAGTGACACTATATAATGACATAATGACTCTTGGTTTAAATTGCTACATGATTTTGCACATCATTCAGTAGCAACTTCAATTAATTCTTGTCTACACAAACCCAACTCTTCTTTTTTTTAAAAAAAAACAACAACAAATAAATGCGTATGCAATCAGATATCAAGTTTTGGCGCTACTCAAGAGCATGGGGGTCCGGAAGGGGGGGCAAGGGGGCCAGCCCACCCTGGAAATTGAATGTCCCCCTAGTATATTTCACACATAATTTCATTTCAGCCACAGTAATTTAGGTTAATTATTATAAATACGTTCAAGGAACATGATAATTTCAGACTGAAATAGTGTTTTTTGAGGGGGCATCACTATTAGGGGGGAAAATATGTCTCCTTTGCCCCCCGGGAAGAAAAATACCTTGCCATGGCGCCTCCCTTCCTTAGGCGGCCGAAAAGATGGATTCGCTTCATTTACCCTTGCTAAGAACATTTAAATGTCCCTCCCTTTCTTTTATTAATCAGGTCTTGGCTGATAAAATCATGCTCCAGCAATATCAAGTTTGCACTCTTTGTTAATAGATGGCAGAACAGGATAATCATATTGAATTGGCTACAAAGGTCAGGTAAAGTTAGTAAGTTGTGCCTTATTCTGTATGATTTTATACACGGTAATTGAGCTTCAACAGAAACTGAGAAAAGTACAACGTATGACTGATTTGATATAAATATTAATTAACAGTTACAATTGAATCTTCTATGTAAATCAAAACTTATCTGGCAGTTCATAAGAAAAGATCTGAAGCTAACTGCGGGAAGATTACTGTCTAAGGAATTGCAGCAAGCATACGAAAGACAACCACGACGAGTACCTTGTTTGGATAGTGAATAATATACGCAGGAACCACCCTCTATCTCAGCATGACGTTATATTAAGACCACGGAGTAACGTTCAGGAAACACTTTGAGGACTTGCAGCGCAAGGGAAGCCAGAAGCTAGGAGGACTGTTCTCCATCTTCTGGAACCTGGAGCTAACACTGGAGACCCGACTCTGGATATATACAACTATGGTACATACAACCATGTTGTACGTCGTTACACAATATCGTCAAATCGAATCTGCATAAAGTGCAGGCTATCGAGAACAGAGCAGCAAGAATTATCAGCGGATATGATACATATACCTTAACAGCTTGATTTAGGAAGTTTTGGGTTGGAACCAATCAAGGCAGTCGTCGCTGAGATAGTCAGAACATTCTGGGAGAGTCTCAAGGCAAGTATGAACTCTGAGGTCAGCAATATCGTTACCAAGGTATTTTGATGTGCAATTACAAGCAATCAACGGCTCTGGTAAACTTCTCCTCCAAGATGAACTCGGCCCTTGTGAGAACCACACTCCTTTGGCCCTGCCAAATAGTGTTGCCCACGAGACGAGACTTTGGTCTGTCTCGTCTCGTGAAAATGCTGTCTCGTCTCGTGTCTCGTCTCGAAAATATTCCTTTCTCCCGTCTCGAAGTGTTCTGTCTCGTCTCGTCTCGTCCCGTCTCGTTTTGTCTCGTCTCGTGAAAGTAATGCAGGATATTATGCCAACAAAAGTTATAACTGGGAGACATCACAAATATTATTCTCGAAAATGGGTTAAACCTGTAATCACTTTGCTCACTGTAGCTTTAGTGAGAATAAATATGGTTCCTTAATCATAAGAACAAGAGTAAATCAAATAAAATTTGTTGATTATCAATAGCTAGATAATATATAGAATCTGCCTTGCTTTTCTAGCTCCCATCCACTCTTTATCCATCGTACACGCAGGGAGCTTTCAGACAGAAGGAACACGCGACAGGCAACAAGCCACACGGGAGTTTACACTGAAGTGACAAGCGACAGGATCCCCTTCCGTTCCGACTATGACAAAAGTATTCACCGCACGGGTAGTACCAACAGATCGAGTCGATTCTACAAGAGACACGTGGTGCTTCGGTTCGTAAGGTTGCGTTTACTGAGGGTTCGTATCTAAGCGAAACATGTTGCTTGTAGCTTCTCTCCTGTAACTTGTTCAATGTGACAAGCGACATGGAAGTATCACACTGAAGCAACGAACGACAGGGACACTTCAGTTTATAAGTAAGCATTCATCGCGCATGCGCGGATAACAACCCTCGCGACTATACTGTCTATACGGTATCCAGATAACGGCCTAAGCAGAACAACAAGAAAGCGACAAGCGAGACGTGCAGCTTCGGTTCGAAGAGTTTGCTGTGAAGAAGATTTCTTCACACCAAAGTTACAGGCGACAAGCGACACGAGTCGCTTGGAAGCGAACTTTCAGTAGTCAATGCAACCTTTCGAACACACGAAAAGCTACACGTGTCTCTTGTAGCCTCGGTCCGTTGTTCACGGATGCGGGGTGAATGTTTTTCTTCAGACTGAAGAGGATTGTGTCGCTTGTCGCTTGGGTGTGAATTATACGTGTCGCTTGTCGCTTCGGTGTGAAATTCCCACAAGATAGCCTTCAAGTTGAAGCGACAGGCGACAAGCGACACAGGGTTTTCACACCAAAGCAACAAGCGACACGCTCCTTTAGGGAGATTTCAGACCGGAGCGACAAGCAACAAGCGACACGCGACACATGTTGCTTTGGAACGAGCCAATCAACAGCAACGTTTCATAGCATAGGAGCATGGCAGGCCGCACAAACCTGCTTTCGATTGGTGAAATCCTGAAGCGACACATGTTACGGGTCACGTGTCGCTTCGATGTGAATTCTCCCTTAGTCTGTAAGCAAGCTTTCACTGTGAATTCACTACCAACAGACAGAGGAGACACAATGCAAGCTATTAAAAAACGGCCTAGGCCGAACGACACGCAAGCGACGAAGCAACACGTGCAGGTTGCCGGTCTAATCGCTTCCGTTCGGAACTTTGCATTTATCACTGTGGTTTAATTTCCAAGCGACACTTGTTGCTATCGCATGTCACTTATTACTCCTATGACTTCAGGCAATTTTATGTTCGTTACGTCAAAGCAGAGTATCTAATTGCACTAGCTTTTTAGAGCCGCGGTGGTGTAGTCGTTAGGGCGTCTGACTGCCAGGCGGGAGACCCGGGTGAATAAAGGTCGGAATTATTCCTCATTGTCCCCGCATAAAGTAGCTCCGGGGCTCAACAGCCTCATATCAATGGGTGCATGGGGGAAATCCTGGAGGGCAAAAGCGGCCGGAGTGTGATGCTGATCACTTCGCCTCCAAATGACCTTTCTCCCACATTCCGTAAATGTGCCTTCATGGCACTGTGTTATATGCACTTGGAACTTTATCTTTACCTAGGTTTTTAGTACGAAATCTTTGAAGTTTGCAACCAACACTCGAGGCTGCTGTGGATTTTGAGAAGAGGGTCGCAAATGAAAGAAGGGTCTGTTTGGGCGAGAAATTTTATGACGATTGTCGCCAGTATGGATGGAACAGGGCCGTAGAAAACAATGGCAGTGACTACCTCCGGGTCGTTCTGCGCAAGGATGAATGGAAGAGAGCTCTTGGGGTAGCAGATAGTTGCCAGTTTTAAGGTATTCTGAGGAAATTTCAGTAGGAACATACAGGGACACGAGGCTAAAGTTTAGGCAAATTCGTTACAGACAACGTGTGACGAATTAGGATTTTCCGAGAGGGAATCTTACAGATCTCTATTTCTGTAATAGAAGCTGTTTTGGGTTTCCAAAGAAAATGCTTTAAATAAATATTTGCAATTGATTAGTTATTTTGTTTATATTTTTTCGAGACTTTCGAGACGAGACGAGACTTTTCAGGAGCCGTCTCGTCCCGTCTCGTCCCGTCTCGAATTTTAAAAAGCCTGTACCGTCTCGTTTTCGAGACGAGAACAGACATGTCTCGTCTCGTGGGCAACACTACTGCCAAACCAGCTTCAGAGGAACTACAAGCAACAGGCCCAGATGTACTTTAATCAAATTGCAAAAGGAATGCGAAACAAATCAACTCCAATGGAAGTCAGGGTAACGAAAGTTTATGACATCACCAGCCACATAAACCAGTCAGCAAACTTCAGTAAGCTGATTAGTGGAGTAGTGCTAATAAATTGAGGAGTAAGTGAAGCTGAAAGTAAACTTATCACCTCGTTCTCTGTAAAATGAATTGAAAGATACCTGGACTTGACCAGAGTTAACGACCAATAATGCAAAGGAACTTTCCCATCGATTAATTGACTCCAGTGCAGTCTATAATTCCATACTAACCCTGCCCATCTGGTTAACTTTTTTTGTAAGGATCGCTTCTTTTTTGTAATTATAACACTCCACTACATTATTGGTGTTCCTAGTTCGGTCCTGGCTCAAGGCTTGACGAAATACTTTTCAGTGGACCCAGCTTCAGTGGTGTCGCTACTAAGCTTTTATTTCACTCCCGATCTCTTCCTGTTTCTCTCTATCTTCTCTTCTTTCTTCATGTGCATCTATCTCTCTCTTTCTTACTTCCTCTGCTTCTCTATCCTTCTTCCCTCATTTGTATCTTGTTATTTCTTGCTTCCTGTTTCTCTTTCTTTCATACTCTTTTCTGTATCTCTTTCCTTCTCTCTTTCTTGTCCTCTCTTTTTCCATTTCAATCTATCAATTGCTCTATTTTTCCTACATTTTTCCCTATGTCTTTATTCCTGAGCGTGTGATTATTGCTCTACTAAAATGATTTTGAAAACTTGTCTATTTTTCTGATACTGCATAAAATGAGGGACAAAAAAATACCACAATTCTTGTTCATAGTACTGAACGATGTAATAAAAGTTAACAGTTACTGGGATATTTTTGTCAGAAGTGTTTTTTGCGCCACAATGACTTCAAAACGGCAACCATTTTAATGTCTATACAGTATCGCTAGGGACACAAATTTATGGTAAATATAAACTGAGGAGAGCGGTAAATAAAATGTTAGATCAGCGGTATATACCAGCGGTGGAAAAAAAAAATTGGCACACACTTTTTCATCATGAGAGGAAACAACATACAAAAGAGCTATAAATTGATAAACTATTTCTTCATTTTTATATACTGTACACACACCAAAGTACTTACCTGTCCAACCAAAAATAAAACATCAACACAAAATCACTTCATTTCTAAAATGCATATTCGGGGGAAGAAAGGAATGCAGCTTCACAGGGAGCGAAGTTTTCGAACTGAGATTATGTGCGTGGGAAATCCAAATTTGCAGCGTCTTCCTGATGTGATCGAAGATAAAACGTTCGTTACAAATCGACAGTTTGCGCGCACAACCTCGATTGCCGGTTTTTGCGTGTTTTCTACTTAATTTGATGATATTTCACGGTTATTTCGCGAAAAAGCGTTCATTTCGTGTAAAAGCACACATTTCGCATTACTTCGCGAATAAAACTCATGCATATTTCATCATTGGGGGTGTAGTTACGTGCAGAATGTTCAAAATTGCATCTTTTTTTCACATTTCGCGATTTCGCGCATCGCGAAAATTCAATGTCCCTAAGTATCGCCAATAAAGACAGCGATTCATATTCCTTCAGTAAGTTTTAACAGAACATAATTAAATTTTCTCGAACATTTTGAAACTTTCTCACCCCAATTTAATCTGCGGGACAGAGTTGGCCACAATTATCTGATATTACATAGCACAGGGAACAAAATGACGCCTATAACAATACTCCAATCCACTCTTTCTGGTTCGGATATTTTACGTCCCTCTTCTATCTCTTGGGTTAATCACAACAATGAAAAGCAAATGATGAACTGGATGACGCACCCATGCCATGCCCAGGGTTCGAACCTCGTTATGCGTTACATGTACCACTTCACCACGGAGACATGCACTCTACAGAGTGACCATAAAATAAGTAAAGAATTATCTTCAGAGTACAGGTGAGCATTGGGAGAAATGTTGCTGTGGAATGTCCACCACGGTCACCTGATCTTAACTCCGTGGACTTCACCATATGGGTAATTTTGAAATCAGAAGTGCATGTTGCAAAAAATCAGGATCTAGATCATCCCTGGGAAAGAATAACCACGTGAAGCACGTTCTGAATTTAGGAAATGTCCTGTTCAGTTCTCCCGTTGGTTACATACTTCATGTGCACCCTGTATACTAATGCTGAACACGGTAATAGGTGGAAATATACGTATATGTAAATCGATACTAGGAACATTTTAAAGAGAATGTATATTTTCATTTACCGTCTAGAGATCAGTGTATAAAACATTTTCCGGGGCTCAGATTTTACCATGAATCTTTACAATATTTTCCCTTGCTAAATACAATAAAACATGCTTCGTTAGCCAAGTGCCCCCACTGTTATTTTATTTATCTTATGCGAGATATTCCTGTATGCTTTCATAATAATACTTTTACGTACTTTGTATAGAAAGGAGATCGCGTCTATTTGCTTGAAACAATGTGGGGATTTACATTCCTCCACCATGAACATTACACAACGAATTCACAAATGAAATGTAATTAAAGTTCCTGAGATCTCGTACTTCATTCGGTTTTGTTTGCAGAATCTCAGTTTTCTGCAAACAGCAGTGACTTCTTTGTTTTCTCTCAGTGATGCAATGTTTAATGAATCTTAACTCTTCTGCATTCACAATGGGAGTGTTCACTTTCAAACTTTCCCGATGGCGGCGTTAGCATAGTTGTGTCCGAACAGAATTTCGTTCGTCATTTGGTTACCCTAAACTTTACATTGAAGAGCGACGCAGTGTGGTATTTGTGGTATTGAAACGCTATTTTCACCGAAGTTATCGCTTAAATCGATAATAAAATCATGTTTAGTAAACCTTTCAGATATCGATAATGTAGCGAGTTACAAGTTTTGGAAAATTACATTCTTATGTATCTAAGCGAAGTATAACAAAGCAAATCAAATCAAATTCTGTATATAAAAAGTATTACATCACAACGGCAGGGTAGCTTGAACGGGCTAAATAGAGCATGCACAATGAGCACTGAACTTTATATCATTTGGGTCAATCCTAGCTGTCGCACACTGACAATACAAGAATTTTGATTTCTCACTAGGTTTTATGTTCTCTTCTGCTTGTAAGTATGTGGAATTCAACTGCGGGCTTAGCAATCGAACAAGCTTCCCAAATAATCCAGAAAATCTATTGGTTGAATTGGTGTTTTAAATCCACTTGATGCACAGTAAGGCTAATTGAGACTTGACCTACAGTTTAAAGTGAGATCCGAACCACTATGGGCTTCCAGCGGGTATCGAACCCGGGACCCCTTGATTACAAGGCGACGACGCCACCACAGCGCCATCGGAGAGGCCCTCAGAAAATCTATTAAATGTCGGGTATGCCTGAAATTTATTATTATGCAGCACACCCTCTCCAAAAATTAATTGTTAACCTAAACTTTCTTGTACAGTCATGGACACTTTTGGGTTGTAATGATCTCATCGAAAGTTAATGGGGTTGTTACAATCCACAAAGTTCCATGACTGTACACACCATCGAATTTCCCAAGCATTTAAATAGAAGAACAATTGCTTGTTTCAAGGACCATGACACAACTATCATGCTGCCATCTGCAATTAGCTTTGTCTGAACAGCCCCACTCAATTTGCACTCCTTCTGTTGCTTGCCCTAACCCCAGTCAGCTTTCCGTCAGAAAATGTGCAGATAATTCCCACGTGCAGGACGCTTCCAATAACCCAGAGGTTACGTTTGTTGCCTTCTGATAAGGAAGGTCATGTTTCAGACTGCTCCCATGTAAACATCGTATGCAATGCATACATCCAGTCCCGTCGCGATATATTAAGTGCACTTCAGTGACAATTTTCTTTACCGTGCACCCTCGGATATTGATCATAGCTATCCGTTGTAGGTACGCACGGATACTTTCTGTATGTATCTGGGATATCTTTACGTTATCATACCCCTACTTCGTTTTATGGGATTTTTTCTTAAGTAATAATATTAATTTTACCTCAAGAAACCCTTCCTTTAGGGTTCAATTCAATTCAATTCAAATTTTCTTTATTAAAGGCCGAGGTTCAGCCTGTGGCTGCTACATCTACGAATTGGCAATTTTTTTTTATAGTAACAATAAATTACATTGTGAAAATGAAGTTTCTTTAATTCTGGCAACATTCACATTTTTCACTCATTTCATTTTCTTTCTTTTATTGTTTTTCTAGCTCATCTCCACTTACATTTAATTGCTATTTTCTTACTTTATTATTTTTATTTTTTATGTTTAAATGTGTGGTAATTTTTCGATAACAGATGACAGTACAATTGTCACTGCACGTTGCAGATCTACCCACGTATATACTCAAGGAAAATACATTCAGGTTGGTCGATAATAGTGTCTGTTGATGGTAGGTGACGTCATGATGTAAGAGGGATTTTTAAGAAGTAACTAGAAGTCACAGCAACGTTACAGGAATGAGAGTTGCATGTGGCAGCAATGTAAGAGTTTCACATATACCCGTATGTAGTTTTACTCTTTTTCGATTAGTATATTTATTTACTTTTCTATCTCTCCTTTCGTTACCCTGCTCTTTGTTTCTTAGGAATTTTCTTGAAAGGATATAGTTCTGTCCAATGCACAGACTTCTCTTTAGGGGTGGGAATAATAAAAATACATTCCCAACACCAGTTTTCGAAGTTAAAATTAACTAGTTTAAAAGCTGATGTCTTTAACTATCGGGTGAAATCTTCCAAGTTCAGTACAGTTTTTTTAGGTGGGAAACCGCGTGGCAGCAAAAACCCAGAAGAAAGGTGATGAAATACTGGACATTAGGGGCTGGGGGAAAGAGGAAATTGAATAAGACGGTGATAAGGAAACAATTAGGAGAGACGTGGTGACAAAAAGACCGCGGACTGAGAGACAAATTGGATACAAGGGTTCGTGGCTGATGGGGGAAGGAAACATACACTTTCATTTTGAACGTTCCGCAGCGAACACAGGGGGGCCGGTGTTCTTTGAGTTCCATCTAGTCATCCTCATCGTCACGATTAGCCAAAGGTGGAAGAAAACGATGAAAAATAACAAAAACATTAAAAAACTTAGTAATTTAATTTAAATATATTTATAGTGCACATAACTGCAATTTATAATAATTATTATTATCATTACATGATAACTCAAATTTTAAAACAAATCTTGCATAAAAAGGTTGTGTTCTGTTTTTGTAAATTAACAGGCAGACTGTTAAATTTTAAAGATAAAGTATTGTATACTTTACGCCAACATCTAACAGTGTAACGCCAGCCCCCCATGGCGGGGAGGTTAGCACATTGCGCTACAACGCCAGGAGTCTCGGGTTCGAATCCCGGCCTGGGCATGGAGGTTTGTAAATGTCCATTCATCAATTTCATCGTGTCCTCACTCATCCCCATCTTCGCAAATAAGCCAAAAGTGGCACAAAAAGCGAAGTAAAATAAAGCAAATCAGTCAATCTAACAGTGTAACGAGTATGTGAGACAAGTTGCCAATAAACCTCAACCAATTTGTGTGGCACTATCTGATTCGCTGTCGTGCTGGCTCTATTACGGATGGAGTTATGGGTTGAAGCAGGTTCTGGCTCGCGGTCAAAATGTTAGAAATTGCTTCAAAATGTAAGTGACGAATTACACGTAAGCACATATCCAGTTTTTGCCCTATTCTCTCTTCATACCGTGGTCTTTTAAAGACAAACTTTTACACAGCTTAACAGCTAAAATCGTGGGAATAAAACAACGATGAATTGCTGGGCCTCCTTCGGTTGTAATGTAGACCTTGTTTGATTTGAAGCTCACCGCTTCTCCCCCCCCCTCTCCCTTTTGCCAGTTTCGTTGCGTGATGGAATCGTGACCTGACATTCAGTCAGCACATCATTTCCAGGGTCTATTACTCTGCACGCAAATCGTGTATTCTGAAAGCTTGTCCCATTTCCGACGTCATAATGAAAAACCTTACGAGAACTTTTGTTTTGGTTCCGCTTTTCTTTTCAGTGCACTAAACAAAATGCTCAAAATATGTTGTCCTCTTAATTGTGCATTTCCAGCTCTCTTTCAGAGCGCATACAGAGGCAGGATTTCCATACATAAAACCTTCATTGAAAAGCTATCCGCTTTGTGCATATTGTCATTTAGTTTCCACCGTACAAATATCGGCCAATGAGCTGTTTGATCTTTAAAAGGGCGGAAAAGCATGATTATCTATTTTTCAATTGCAATAAATTGAAAAGAAATGCATGAGAAGCATTCTCTCCGGAAATTTCGCAAGGGTGTATATAAAGGCCGTTTTCCTGCCCACAAAACCCAATTGACGCAAATATATCTATTGCCTCCAATAACACATTACAGTACATATACTGCCAACGATGCATTTTATTGTTTCAAAATACACAGAGAATATATCAAAATGAACTTTTATCAGCTGCTGTTTCGAGTGATGTACTAAAATGCGCCAGTTGAGAAGAGCATTTCAAAGAAGTTACATGTTTACATGATACACCAAAAGTGCATCACAGTTGATTTGATGTATTTTGAGTTCTGGGTTTCCTTTCAATTTTAAGTTTTATTTTTATAAGGAAGCTGACTCAAGGGGTTCCCACTATTATGTCTACCATAACTTATTGTTAACTGGGTGATTCTTTTGATAACTATAGGAAGTATTGCGCACCCACATGCAACAATGACCACAGGGGAAGCAGGGAGGCAGGAACCCCAAGTCAACCAATCAGTGAACCCCAAGAACAACAAGAAATAACCGTTGGTAATTAAATGTACTGTTGCCAAAATTTATTTATTTCAAATTACTATTTCACAATATCCCTTCTCTACTCATTCTAATGTCACCACTACTTTTCTTTTTAAGGAAAATTATTCTTTTTGGAACTTTACCCTAATAGCTTACATTCCCGTGATATTCTAAAGTTTGAAATTGTAATTTGAGACCAACGAAAATATACGATTTGTTTTTCATTGTTTCAACCATGAGTTTCAAGGAATTTTGTATTTCTATTTTTTTTTAACAAAATGCGCCGCTCTTCTGCCACTCTATCCATATGTATGGATGTATGGTTAAGATGTAATGCTGATGATTTTCCAGTCTTTTTTTCAGTGACTCAAATGTCTGGATTGTACTTTTAACGAAGGACACTGACGTTTCTCTCCATATTATTCCTGGTTTCTTTCCAGTTCTCGTTCTCTCACCTTTCTCATTAGTATTAACGTAATGGTACTTACGTATAGTTTCTCATAGTTTCCTACATCTCGCGGAGTCATGAAGTCCTATCAATGAGTGCGTAATGTAATTGTGGACGCTAAAGGCATATGGCAAACATTCAGAATGTTCGCAGCCTTAGGTTGCCTTCATAGAGGCTAACGTCTTCTTTCTTCGGTAAAGCTTGAAGTCTACTTTTACACACAGATAGGCTAAGAGGGCTGCATTCAAAGTCTAAAATGGGATTGGTTCAAACACTGCGGTGTGCCCCAACTGGTAATTTTACTTGAGGTACCGAGAGTACAATGTAAAATTGAGAAGAAATTGTCATTAGCCTTCGTTGAAGATACAACCACTGAAGCAATAAAAATGGAACACCTAAACCCTGAATAATAATAATAATGCGGTGTATGTAAACAATTGAATGCGACATAGAAAAGCGCACAAAGTAATTCTAGGAATAACATTTTTTTAAAAAATGCCAAGGATTACAGTGTGTAAAGAAAATTCATCACAGAATGAAGAAACGTGGAGTGACAGTGTACATATTAAGCGCGGTGGTGGGGTGCTTAGTTCACGCTTAGACCAATAGAATCTCGGTTCATATCCTAGCTAAACCATGAAAGGTTGTTTGTACGCTCGGCTATTTCATCAATTCATCATTCACCATCACTCTCGTTATTATCGCAGAACGGTGTTAGAACAGGGGTGGAACCAGGACTTAGTTTCAGGGGCAGGCGATTCGGTGGAAAGTAGTGTGAGGATTGAGGTCCCAATTTGATTAACAGTTAATAACAAGATTGAATGAAAACTAGAGATATTACTCGACATTGTGAGGTCTTTATTTAAATGAATCTCTGTGTAAGAAGGTGACTTTTCAGAAGGTATTGAAATACCACTCACTTTTACGTAGTACACCCCAGACTACATTTTAACAGGTAATATAAATACTCTGCTGATCCTGTGTTTGGTCCATGTATGATCGTGACCATACCTTTACGGATTTTGTCCAATCACAACTTTCATCCACATCATTACGATTAGCAAAAAGTGGTAGCTAAGCGACCTTCATAAACAAAATACAATATCAACATGAGTGATTAACCTAGAGAGGTGTTAAAGAGCCTCCAAATAGCAATGGAAAATGGGAGTTGCAAATGCTAACTGAAGGGTTGAAAAGGATCTAAGGAACCATCTGGGCTACTATCCAGAAGTGGATTTTTTCTTGTAGGAGCCGGCTCTGTGGCCAATCGCGTTAAGTGGTCGCTTTCGCTACCGTTCCCGGGTTCGAGTCCCGACATGGGCATGGGTGTCAGTGGGAGTCCAGTCAGAAACATGCAAACGTAACATGCGAAATCTCTGATGACTGGTAGCGGGAGGGGGGGAGGGAGAGAGAAAGATCATATTCTACAAGCACGCGCCTGCAGATATGTATATAATTATTATATGACATATTTATAATGTTATTAAATATTAAATAATTACTAAATATTTAAAAAATACATTATACATAGAAAAAATCAATATGTCACTTTTACATATATCAGATATTTATAGAGTAGCAAACTAATTCCTTTGCTAACTGACTAAAGATGTCAATAAATTAATTACAAAATAGTCGAAATAGTTTTATTACGTAATAGTTGAAATGAAATAGTTTTTGCTTTCTATTAACATAAAAGCAATTATATTTCATATTTATATTTGTATTGCATTCTTGTTTTACTTTTATTGTGCATATATTGCTATTGGTGTAGATCTGTTAATGATACCTCGAAAGGGAGAGAGAGTGTGTGTTTTCAATATTATCCTTATAAACTATATTTGAAGAAAATACTAATTGCTCATCTTTTGTTGTTACAACAAATAACTCCTCCAGCTGGAAAGTTTTGGTGGGGGAGGATTTTTGAGGCCCAGGATTTCGCACCCTGTAGAAGGAATCACTCATCCTCATCGTCGCGATTAGACAAAAAGTGGCTGAAAAGCGACGCTAAATATTAAAAAAAATACACGTATTGGTGGAATTCCACGCAATTGAGAGTCAATAAAACTTCACCTACCTTCAGCTTGTGGATCTCCCGTTGCAACCGAAGCACCTCCTGTTCCCTGGTCTTCAGTTGTCTCCGGACGTCGACCAGCTCTGCTTGGAGGGTGTCCGACTTGGCTTCCCATTCCTTGGCCTCCCTCTTCAGCTGGGGGATGAGGTTCTTCAGATAATCATAGTCGGGGTGCTGCTGTTGCTGTTGCACGCACTGCTGCTGCGGGCCGGGGGACGACCGCTGGTGGGTTGTCGAAGCGCCGTTGCCCATCGGAAGTCCTGGCATGTATCGAGCCGGGGATCCAGAGTTCGATCGCGGGGAGGAGGATCTAGGGGGCGATCGCGGTCCCTTCAAGACCGCGGCCACCTGTTCCGGTACCGTGACGGGCGTCTGCGACCGCGGCGGTTCCTCGTCCCTCAACTCGCGGTCCGGTTCTTGCAAGATCTGGGTGAGACTGACCGGTCCGCCACCGGGCGTGCCAGTCGAAAAGAGCGGCGGTCCGAACTGCTTCCCGTCATGCCCCGCGCACTGACCGAAGAAGCTCCCGCAGGTGTGTGGCGGCGGCGACGGCGACCGGCGAGCCTCCCTGATGAGCGCTGCGACGTCCCGAACGCTCTTCGGGTACAACTCACTCGAACGAGTCTCGGAGCCGCTGACCGACTCGTAGAAACTTTCTGGACCTGCAGAGGCGCCGCCATGCGGAGAGTTCCTGCAATTCCTCGCCTCCCGTTCATCGTCCATTCTGATGGTGAGCGACCTGCAATAAAGAACGTTCGTATTACAATCTGTCAACGATTTCACGACACACACACAAGGGAAAAAGAGGAAGAGAAGGAAAACAGAGCAGAAAATTTCCTTATGGTGACTCGGGGGGGGGGGGTGGAAAAACATTTTCTGATGGGTTTTACTTCGGTATTAACGCATAACATTTTTTCTCTCTCTCCTCTTTTTTCTTTCTTCCTCTGTGTTCTATCCCTGTCTCCCTTATCAATCTCTTTCAATGTCCTCTGAACTTTTTCCCTGTTCCTTTTTCTTTTAATCTTTTCTATCCTTTTCTCTGTCTACCTTTACCTTTCTATATATTTCACCCTCTGCCTCCTATTCTTTATCCTCTCCTTGTGTATCATTTTCACTTTTTATTTATCATATCCTTTCTATTCCTTTCCCTCTTCCTGCCTCTACCCTTCTTTTACTACGTTTCTACCTCCTTTCTCTATCTCTCTTGTTCTATTCGTTTCTCTATCAGTATCTTTAACCCTCATTCTTTTCTTTCCTGCCTCTCTATCTCTCTTTCTTCACTTGCTCTAATTTTCTCCATATATCATTCTTTCTTTCTTTTTCTTGGCTATCTTCTTATTCCTTTCTTTATCTCTCTATTTCCTCTTTCCTCCTTTCTCTCTGTCTCTTTCTTTCTCTCTTTTCTATCTCTTCCCTTCTTCCATTGTTTGTGTTTATATCCATTTCCTCTATTCTCTCTACCTATTTCCATCTCTCTTTTCTATCTCTTCCTTTATCTCTTTTCTATATTGCTCTTCCTTCATTTCGGTCTATATTTCATATTTTCTTCTTCTCTCTTTTTCTTTCCTATTCTCCTTTCTATCTCTTTCTTTATTCCTTTGTTTGTGTCTCTATTTCCTTTTCCCTCTTTTCTATCTTATCTTTCTCTGCTTTCTATCTCTTTTTTCCTTCATTTGTTTGGGTCTCTATTACCTTTTTCTTTTTCTCTCACTTCAATCTCTTCCTTTGTTTGTCACTTGTGTGTGCAATTCTTGCTCTGCTATAAATTATTTTGAAAACTTCTCTTAGGTGAACCAAGTGGTGAGGTCCTACGAAAAGAAACCCAGAAATTGAACGTACACAAGAATACTTGAAAGGAGCCAATATTTTTCCTGTTAGTTCTTGACACGCAACAACGACAAAGCCCCCTGGCTTGGATTCTTTATCTTCACAGGAATTTTTGGTCACATGGACACGTGACACGCTCTTACATGTAAATTCAGCATTAATATGTAATTCGTACCATAAATGCCATGTTGTATTTTGTTACGAACAAGAAAGAATGCTGTTGTACTTTGTACCACGTCTTAAGATTATTTCAGACAAGATGCCGAGAGACCTACTTAACTACAAAAGGGGAAAAAATCAGCAATATGTGCTCTTACAAAAGTCGATGACCCATTTACAATTACTGTTAACACATACTTTGTACACTAGTATTATAGAACCAGACGTGCAACTCAAACGCATAGAATTCAAGCATAATGTTTGTTAATTTTGAATTATTAATATTGTTATGAATATTATTGTAATTTTTGTTTATATATATGTTTAAGTAATTTGATTAACACTACCTGTATGCTGAGATTAAATAAAATTATGCCTTTAAATGTAACGACATTATATCTAATAAATTAATAGTAAAAATTCGCTTGTGGCGACTGAGGAAAAATTCACTGTGAACATCAGCATGATCGTCCGACAGCGGTTTTGGAACCCATAGAAGCAACCTTATTAACTCATGTATATTTACTTTTCTAGCATCTATTCTGTTTGTTTAGGCTTATCCCCATGATTAGCAAGAACGATGATTAGATTAAATTGATTATGGAACACTCATAAATGAGCAGCATGCATGCCCAGGCATGAGCTGGAACGCCTACGGTTAATTGAGTTGCTGGATATTTAAAATTCAAGGATTAAAACAGAATACTCTGAATGTGTTATGACGTCAATTCTTATAGACGTTGCAATGTTGTAGTTTCACAAAGTTGGTTATTGACGAATATGTAGATTTTATGCTTGCTTGGACGTTGGTATGTGCAGTATTGTAATATAGTATCGTTTTATTTTGTATGTATGGAAACTGTAATTGAAGAAAAAATGATCAGTACTGTAGTAAGAGCAGACTGTTAAACGATGGAACTTATGCACTGCAATGGGATATTGGATAGTAATATAGCTTTCCCTCGCCTAGGATGGTTTCAAAGTATACTCTAATCTAACCAATAGACCTATTGACTCTTTCTGTACGCCCCAAAGGGGGCTTAGCATAGTTTTTAACGAACAACATCATGAATACCAGGAGTCGACTACTCAAAAACACGTTCAACCACCGAGGAATCAAACCTCCAAAGTGCAGGAGAAAATAACGAAGGAACATAATTTTAGTTTGCACAACATCCAGACTACACTCTGTATCTGGAATCTGTGGAGGAAGTCCGCGCATAAAAGTAGAGAAGGGGAGAAATCGTGTGGGTGGAGCAAAGCAGCACGGCTGCAAACAGCTGGTAGCTGCAGCTGCGTTTCCTCTCCATGCACTCGCTCCCATTTTCACGCATTCATTGGTTGAGCCCTCTCGAGTCACTACTCGCGCAGAGATCTGTTCTTGCTCCATACAATCCCGGCTAACGTTCCAACTGCAACAAATTCTATACATGTAATTTTAGAAAATTGATACTGATGTATTGAATTTGTCGCGTTGCTTTACAGTGACTTCCAAAGAGTTTTAAGTCCACTTTATGCACAGACAGGTTAATCGGGACTGAACCTAGAGTTTAAAGTGAAATCCAAACTACTATTGGCATCAAACTCATGACCCTTTGATTACGAGGACACGACGTTACTACAATACCACGGGGGCTTTCGAAGAGGTTGCAAAAAGTGAAGAAGGGTATGTAACCAAGTGCAAATTGAAAACAGACCGTGTACCAAACACGCGCTGTAATTTCCGCTTGACAATTTGCTCCTCTCTGTCCGCAAAGATGGTGCAAAATAAAGAAGGAAATAAACAAAGAGAAAAAAGGTTCAAGCTGAGATGAGACGTTGCCAAAAGCAGGTCCAGATTTAGTCCGTTGAGGATTGCAGCCGACAGATGAGTAATTACCTTAAGGTGTCCATTTCTCGTTTTCTCCCCTACGATGAAGACGAAGGGAAGAAAATAAGCATTAAAAAGGAGCAGGTTGTGTAAATGAGGCACACTTCATGCCTCAGACACTCGGGTGTCTCCACCGGCTAAGTAGGGGAGGGTGGGTGGGTGGATTCTAGCTCACCGTGAAGTAGTGTTAACCCAAACAATAGCCCACGTGAGAAATTTGCAGAATCATTCGAGTAGAGAAATAAGCACAGACAGAGAGAAAGATAAAGATTATGGAATGGATGAGGCAGAAAGAGATAGAAAAAAGATGAAGAGAGAGAGAGAGAAATAAAGATATGCAGAGGAAGAAGCAAAGATGAGCAAAAATAGATAAACATAAAAAAGAGAGATATAAATAAGCGGATGAAGAGGGAATTTAAAAACAGATGTAGAAACATATTAAGAAAAAATATAGAGGGGAAGTGGTAGAATGAGATAGGCAGAAGATGAATAAACAGAAAGAAAGAAAAGGTAGAGAGACAAGGAAAAATTAAAAATACAAATAGCAGAAGATGGGGAATCAAGGAAACGGATAGGTAGATAAACAGAGGAGGATAGAGAAAAGCAGAAATATATAGGAAACATTAGAAGAAAGGCGGAAGGATGCAGAAAACAGAGAAATAAAGGCAGAAAGATAAAGAAAACAGATAATAAGTGTAGAAGGATACAGAAATCAAAGGAAGAATGGTTCAGAAAACAGGAAGAAAGGTAGAAAGATACAGAGAACAGATGAAGATAGGCAAAAAGATATAGAAAACAGAGGAAGAAAAATAGATACAGAATGAGAAAGAAAGAGAAAAGAAAAATAGATACAGAATGAGAAAGAAAGAGAGAAAGATACTAGGAAGAGAGAGAGAAAAAATGGATATACAGATAGAACGAAACATGTGTCATATGTTGACTCCAGTCAATGATGTATTTTTGGAGCATCTAAATCCAGACAGAAATGCACCAAAGGGTACTTTCATCCACTGGTATTCCTTGTGATGCACTCATATTTATCATTTGAGAAGATCAGAAATTATTATTATTTTAAGGAAAACAGAATTACACATTTAAGTGTATTCAGGCAGCATACTTGAAAATACTTTGTCCTTAAGCATACCAATGGAAATTCTGCGGCGACAATATTGCTTGTACAGGTACTCCAAAAGGTAAAAAGGAAGACAAAGTGTATTAAAATGCAGTCTGGAAAGATTTTGTATTTGCCTTCTTATTTTAGGGAGATTTTCAGTCAATTTAGGCTAATTGCGACTATGGAGGGTTGACAATGATTAGAAAATTTTTGAATGGGCAGGCACAACGAAATACCCTATGTCCAGGGCAAGCTCGAAAACAGGAACCCTTCTATGGCGACATTGCGAGCTGAACACTGGACGAGACGAACCATCGAGGAAATATGTACCAACGATTCTACTTTGAACTGTAGGTCCAATCCCGATTAACTACTTGTGCATGAAGTGGTCAAACTTCAAATTTCAAATAAGTTTAGTTTCGAAAATAACCAACGACCTTCAATCAGACATCCGTTACGTTTCGTTACAACCGTTGTGAATTCGTATTTATTTCTCTACATTCAAGGATTTGTCATATAGATAAAAAAGATGCACAGATTACCGAAAAAAGGTGCCGAGCTTTGAGACAGGGATATCCTTGAAATAAAGATTTGCAGATCAGACACCAAAACCTACGCAATAGACCATTTCTAAATCAATTCTACATTAGGAACCAAACGTTGATGTAAATATTTATAAGCTACAATGGGAAATGCATAAAAAAAACACTGTTACGATCGTCAAACTCGGGCACACCGCGCAGAAATCCGTCACTGAATAATGACATTCGCGGCATTTTGTGTGTGGGAAATTAACCTCTGGGAAATTCCCCAACATATCTTCGGTCCTGCTGAGAATCGACGCTCAAAACTCATATGTGCGGATCAAGAACATGCATAATTAACTTATCCTCTCGCTTCATTTAATCCCTTCATTTTAGATTACTTTTTGAATTATAGATTACCACCGAAAGCCACAAACACGTGCGGACAGGTGGGACAAACAGAGGCGCGAAATAATAATCATTTGCAGAGAGCGTTGGTTCGATCGTATTGGTTTTGTTGGATACGGAAAAACGTTCCGCGAAGCAATTAGAACCTGCTTCGGCGCTCTTTTACAAGTCTCACTCGGCGTTGTCATGGCAACTTTGAGAATGGCGCAGCCTTGGAATGTTTCAATTTACGTTAATTGCGCGCGAGCAAAAATAACTTCCTCTCCATCGACGGTTGAAATTAAAATTAATCATGCATTTGTCTTTCCTTTTCAGAGGATGCTATCTAGGATGAAGGTGACTGCGGTAAGAAAATGTTGAAAGCCTAGTAGTGCTGTTGTGGTTGTTGATATTTTGATCAGAGGGGTGTTCAATTTGGGTCAACTCCCTCGACCTAATTCCAAAGGCCTACCACGCCAATATGGAGCAGCTCTGGAAAGTATTATATGTCCGCTCTAAGAGAGCTTTCAGAGTAGAGCGACATGCAACACGAGCACCTTCAGTCTGAAAAAATTTACTGTGCATGCATGCACAACCACCAGATCGAGGAGGTACGATACACGATATTGAGGAAATGGCCCAGTCCGAGGGACACGTGCACCTTGTGTCGCCTCTGTAGGTTCGTTTTCAAGTGACAGATGTCGCTTGTCGCTTCGGTCTGAAAGCTTGCCAAGAACGAAGTCAATGTAAACAAACTCACGTGGCGGGGTGTAAGGGGTGACCTACCACGTAGTACACCTAATTGTTGCAGACGAACGAGGCTCTGGCGACTGGCAATATGGCCAGTATAATTTTGAGTGTGTTGTCCTGTTTTTAATCCTTGTGTGTGCTGAGTGCCCCTTTACAGCCTCAGCTTTTAACGAAAGTCAGAATATTATAGTAACACGACACTGAAATTATGCTATTTTAGTTAAGGTAAGGGGCTGGACCCCGTATAATGTGACGGGTGTAAAATAGCCTACGTGCTGACGGAACCAAAATTTTGGCTTCTGAGAAATCTGATTGGTTACCAGTGGTATTTAGTGTGCGGCGGCCCTCCTGGGGAGACGCCGAAGTTTTCCAGGAGAGGATCGAGAATACATGAAAAAAAAAAAAAATCTGAAAGTTTAAAATGTGCCATCATCTGTATTTGCAACTCACGTTGGTTGTCCATTGGGAATGTAATCTTTCCGTGTTACTGAACTGAGACAGGAAATGCACTCGTACTGCGTATAAAGAAACCATACCATGCCAATCCTGAAAACTTCATTGATAGCGCCTTTGTACAAAAATTGGCATCCCTTTCTGATATTTTCCACAAACTGAATTATCTAAATGTATCTATCTCTATATGTACAGTCACGGACACTGCCGGGTTGTAACGATTCCATTGAAAGTAAGTGTATTCATTACAACCCGGCAGTGTCCGTGACTGTACAAGGGAACTCTGCGCATTTGAGGCAAGGTGACAGTCGTCCCCCGTAGCGGAGTGGTTAGCACTTCCCGCTACGACGCCAGGGGTCCCGGGTTCGTATCCCGGCCTGGGCAATGATGTTTGTGAGTGTCCATTCATCAATTTCATCATATCATCACTCATCCCAATCTTTGCAAACTAGCCAAAAGTGGCACAAAAAAGCGAAGTAAAAGAAAGCATATCAATCAAGAAAGTTGCTGCTTTGTAAACGAAAGGTTAAAGATGAAAGCATTGGTGATTACTTTCGTACATTTAGCATGTTGTCAGAAGAAACAGGACTTTTGAATGAAGAAATCCAAACATTGCTGTATGCCTGATTTTAACATCTATTATCCATCTTTTCTAACTGTCTGTATTTCTCCTTTCTATCTCATGAATATCGTATCGCCGAATGATTTGACAAAAGTTTATATACATAAAAAAAAAATTGTTCACCTGTATTAATCACACACATTAAAATGTAATTTCTTGTATGTGTACTATAAAAAAAGAAAATATGGAGATCTTGCCTTTTTCGTGCTCACATCACATGTATTTATCTATTATTATTGAGGGGAGAAGCATGCATATTTTGGCAGCGGAGGTGAGCCAGGACAGCAAAAAGTTTGAAAACCTCTGGGTTATTCCAATGGCAACTGTTTCAGGCATTGGTATATAGGCCAACTGATAAAGACATGGCACTCAACGTGGTTGCTATATGGAAGTTGTGTAGCCTTGTATTATCAGCTGTAAAGCTACGACCAATATATTCATGGGCAACATAACACCAACATTGACACCGGTTAATTTTTAATTGGAGTCCAAACTCGAGTATCCATAATTTTTAATCCAATAGTAGTATTTCCACACCAGGACTGGTATTCGATTTATAAATTTGTTTTCGAAGAACTACTTTCGAATAGTTGTGTAATATAAGGTTTGTCAATTTCCTACTTCTTGCATGTTTCCGCATTCAAGGTGTATATTTACCCTCTTTTCCCAGAAGACGAAGGTTTCTTTATTTCCCAAAAGCGACACGCTACGCACGGCATGTTCAACGCACAAAGCACGAGTTGTAGGCGCACTGAATTTACGCACATAAAAATCGTAGCTGGAAATTTAGGATTAAAAAAATTGAACAAAACTTTGATGGGGCGATAGAAGGGAGCATGAGAACCGAAAATCCGCATGTGCTTTTGCCTTGCACTATAGAATATAGAGAATTCTAATATAGCACCATTTCATAGTTCAGTTGCCGGCTCCCGTGGCGGACCCCATCGCGTTACGACGTCAGGTGTTCCGGGTTCGAATCTCGGCATGGGCATGGATGTTTGTGAGTGTCCATTCATCAATTCCATCATATCATCACTCATCCCCATCTTCGCAAATTAGCCAAAAGTGGCACAAAAAAGCGAGGTAAAATAGAGCAAATCAATCAATCAATCATACGAGTTCAGTTCTAGTCTTGCGCTCGAGTTTGGTGAATCTGTGTGTTTTTCCATCATCTAATCATCTTTAATCCCTTCGATCACAATTAGAGAATGCGATTTAGTAGTAGTATTTGTGGTATTATAAACTCAGGAAAGTATGAACCCCCCTCAAGCAGATTTGGCTATACTTAAAACAAGCTCAACATGCCCATATGAGCTTTTTGCTCAAGTGTGGAACCTTGTCTAATCCAAGATTTTTGTAAAAAATGCCCTTCGGAAAGTATGAACCCCCTCAGATTGATTTGCCTATACTTATAAAAGGCACTTCTGTGAGATTGTTGTCCATAAATTTGTTAAAAATATGCCCCTCTTGATATTTTTTTTGGCCACACTTAAAACTAGGCCACCCACACCCATACACACCTACACCCACCCACACCCACCCACACATATTTACTTCCGGTCCACTTCCGGTCTACTTCCGGTCCACTTCCGGTCCACTTCCGGTCCACTTCCGGTCCACTTCCGGTTTGCCTACTTCCGGTTTAAGTTCAATTGGACACCAGGCTCATCTTGCATATCTAGTACTAAGACAATGCAATATGCAGAGACCCTCTACAATTGCTCCGTGACTCTCATTTCTTACATCATAAACATATGATTTTTCCCCTATGAGAATAACACTACAAATGGTGTCATCAGGTAAAGCCTCATGGAATTCACAGATAATTTTAATGTTTGTCCTGTCATTCACCACAACCTGTTTTCTTTTTGAAGTGTTGATTACAAACATGGGTCTCTGTGCTTTGAATTCATCTGGTGTGTAATACATGTCAGTATTGCCAGTAGTGACCCTTTTGAATGCCGAAAATGCTTCATATAATTTGAGGAAATCATTCTTGGACATGTCTAAATTATAATTTTCTCTAGGAAATACCTCATTTCTGCCATTTTTAAGATATATGTTCTTGATGTTGCAGTTATCAAATCTACTTGAATTTTTTTCCTGATTGTTGTGTCTTCCAGTCTGAAACAATACCACCACAAAATCAGGCATGTCATATTGAATACTGGAGAATGAATTTGTAGCATCAAACTCATAATAAGAACCAGTTGCGGGCTTCTGTACACATTGATATGTATAAAATTGCAGAGGAATCTGTGGATTTTTTATTATATCAGCTTTGTATTTAAGAGCATAACTGGCCTCATATTCAACAACAGGGATTCTTAGCTCAATAGTCTGAATAATGCATTTGCCTGCATCTGGTAGGGTATTAGGCAGAGCTTCTCCTGTAGGGTTTAATGTGCTGTACCTCATCAAAGCATTATTATCATTGGCAGCTCTTCTAAATGTAATTCTTAAACCACCCTTCCACATAATATCTTTGTAATCTGAGAAGAATCCTGGCAACAGGCGCATGGGGAACAGCACAGTGTGGTTCTTAGATAATATCTTATCACCAGCCTCAAATCCACCTATTTTGTAGTAAGAAGCCTCGGTTTTGGATAATTTTAATGTGGCCAAAGCTGTGGAGGTAATGCCGGGATAATCCACTCTGTTTATAACAACGCCATGCTTTCTGATCTCAATTTCAGAGAACAGATGCGGCACAAAATTGTCCACCAATCTTATATTTGAATTTGCCGGATAATCTGTTCCATCGAGCTTTACAACATCAAATTTGATGTATAGATCTGCTCTGTGGGGGTGTATAAATCCATCCCCTACATCAAGATCAACCTCAATCTCTGTGTTGGGTTGATTTAAATTTGCAAATGTCCTCCTGTTTGGGGGGAATGATTGTAGCTCATAACTCTCAATATTTTCCATTGTATGTATTTTTATTTAAATGTTAATCTCTATGATAGCAGTTGTTGTGGCTCCAGCAAAATCAACTAATTCTTCTTTTTCATTAGTGACCATCAATTCAATATAATCTATTCTATTATGACACACAGGAAAATATAATGTTGGGGATGGATTGTAGATGATGGGCTCCATAAATTCAGAATTAGGTTTGAATGTTGCAATGATGCCAGTTTGTTTGTGAGTGCCTATGCCATTTGATTTGGTGATCATACCCTCGGCCACATTACAGTGAATATTCAGAGTCTCTATGGCTAAGAATTTAGGTATATTCATAGCAGTGTGTTTGATGGCCGCTTCGAGTTTTGTGTTGTTCTCAAATCCTAACAGCTCTCCTATAGTACCCAGATCCACTGTTTCTGTAGCAGATACAATCTCTACTCTGTGAGTGACAGAATTTTGACTTAACACTACACCTCTGGGTAATTGAGCATTTAGAGTGGATAGATTATATTGCCCTGGAGTGATGACAATTTTTTGATCCCCTACTGCAATTTTGTTGTTGTGGTGTGTAATATTAGGGATCAAGTACATGCCGTAAAATGCTCTGAGAGCTATTGTTTTGGGATACACTATATCATCATGCAATTTGAGTTTCAATATTGAATTTTGGCTGGTGAGATGGAATACCCCCATGATGTTTCAGATACCACAGGGCCTTTTGAAAATTTTCAATTGATGGTTTATTTATTTGAGACATATATCTGAGAACAGATAAACACAAATGTCCGCAATTAACATCTTTGAAGTTTTGAACACGGGCATTATTGTAATAAAGATTAGGTGATTTTAGATATTTTATTAAATTTTCAGGTGGAACACCTCCAAATGAATCAAACACAAATGCCTCATTTTTTAAATATTTAAGATAACAAATCCAGTGAGTGCCCTGATTTTTGTACTTATCCAAATTAACAATGCCACACTCTTTGTTGAGTGGTTGCTCTGGTAAAGAATCAGACATGTACACACCTCTAAAATGTTTGATGCCCAGTGGCTTGATTAAAGCTTCAATATCTTGGTCAAGAGACTGTCAATAGTTTTAAGAGATTTGAGACCTGCATAAGGTATTTGATACATAACACCCTTGGCCTTCATTGTAGGTTTATTATATACATATTCACAACCCCCACCCCAGTTTTTGTTTGGTGCTCATAGCTATGGTAGTTCCCAATGCTGCTATTTTTTCACTTAAAGAAGCATCTTTGCTTACAAATCTACCAAATGCAGCCTCTTCTAATTTCTTGTCTGCAACATGTCTCTTGTCAAGATCAGTATGTGTGTTGTATGCTATGTCATGGTCTCTACAAGCAGCATCTAGGGGATTAACACCAGGATCACCTCTGTTTAATCTATGATCCAATTTTGTGCCTGGACCACAATACTGATAGCCTGGAATATGTAGTTCAAATGGCAGCTTGTTTATAATGTCATTAACCAGGCCCCGACCCTCAGAAATATTCCAAAATTTAGGTGGTAGAGTATTAATAATTTTTATGAGATATCCAATCCCCTTAGTGTCATTCACTATAAAATTAGACAATTTTGTGCTTATCATGTCCATAATTCCAACCTTTTCATTGTAAAAATTGTGGTTGCCAGCATTTTCCTCCCCAGCTATCACCAGCAACCTATCTACAAGTTTCCTGACATCATCAACCCACACAAATTCTTTAGGCAGGGTGTTGTATTGTTTGATTCCACTGCCAGTCTTGATCTGTGACCATATGGGCTTGATTAAATTGTTGTATTTTGCTCCACTGCTCGACTTGACTCTTTTTTGTGTGGGATCATTGTTCTGGTATAGAGCATCTGATTTTATTAATATTTCTTTGTAATAATCATAATCTTGATCTGTATAGCTGCCAGGCCTTTTCCTAGTCATCAGTTCCCACAACCCAGGTGTGCCGGGGTACTTAACAAAAGCACCTTTTTCTCCGAGACGAGATTCTGAATATACAATCAGATCATCCCCCATAAATGTTACTCTGAAATTGCCAATTCTATGTATGATGCTACCATCAAGCTCTGTGTCAGCATATAAGCCAAACACCTCATCTTTGTTGTCTTTAGGTGTGGTTAAATATTTTTGAGCAAGAAGACCCAATTCAATAGGATCCTGAGTAGCTTCAATTCTTCTAGGAGCAATAGGACTAGGTGTATGAATACTGGAAAGTGGGGTGAATGGATAATCTAATATGTTCCTAGCAGCTACAGGTACAAGCTCTGTGATCAAATTTTGATTTTGCTCTGTAACAGTTTTGATATTTTTACCTAATTCACTAATAGCATCAATGATAGGCTGTTCTGTTTGTTTGTGTTTTTCATAAATTCCCCGGTTCTCTGATTTCCATCCCTTAAATCTTTTTACAAGATAATCTCTTAACTTAAGATCATCAATGATTGGCCTTTTCATGGTTATTTATTTATATTTCAATGTCTAGAAAATTGCTGATTTTATTTCTGTATTTGCCACTACTGGGTTTTCTTGTCATATCAATTGTGACAAACCCATAACTGTCCTGGTTCCAGCACCTACTGCAAAACTTGGAAAAATCATTGTAGCTCAAGTCCCCACCTACATATTCATCATGTATGTGTTTGAGGTTGGTATGATCTTGATGAAACACACATATAAAATTGCTGTTGTCTCGGATCAGTTGCTTCGGTATTTTAGAAAAAGTCTGTGCCAGGTAGAAGCAATCAATGTTTTTGTGTCGGCCCTGTGTAAAGAAATTTCTAACCTTGTTTTGATTATCCAGTATAATGTCATCAAACACAACAACAGAATTATCGAGACATTCATGGAGTGGCTTAACATCTGGTTCAAAAGTGGCAATATCCAATCCATCATATAGCTTCATCAGCTGCTGATATTTTAATTGTTCCAAGCTCTTAGAGAAGATATACAAGTGCCTGTTTTTCCAGTCTAACCAGTTGGGTGCCAATAAAAAATTATCAACCATTAGTGTAGTTTTACCACAAGCAGATGGCCCAACAATAAGACACCTAATATTATCAGGCAACAAGTTGCCATTTCTCTTATTCTGTTGTTCAGGTTCTGGCAGCCTTTTTATAACATCCCAGGTGCTCATATTATCACTTTGTTTGCATCGATCCAGCTGTTTTCCGGATGACCCAGCCATTTGACAAATAACTTGTTGCCTTTTCTGCGGATGATTTTTTCTATGAGATATGTGTCAGGCTGTTTAGTTTTGCTGAGTTCTTGTTCATAGAACCTGCCTTTGAGAATTTCTCCTCGGTGATCTTTTATTATATATGTGTTAAGGGTCCCAGGTTTAACTTGAACCACTGTAAATAATTCAGTGCTCCAGTTTCTTGTAAAGCCTCTTTTGAATAAGTGCTTATATTTGCTGATTCTTACTTGATCACCCACCCTGTATTTGGCCTTTCTTGTTGTTGGCTGGTATCTAGGTTAATAAACAGTCCTGATCAATTTTTGCTCATCAGATGAAGTTACTTCAGAGGGTTTCATGTTGATTGTGGAATGGACCGAGTTGTTATATTTATGTAGAAGTTCTGGAAGAATATTAATCCATTTATAATTACCTTGGAGGGTAAATTGTTTATACATAAGATTTTTTAGGGTTCTGTTGAATCTCTCTACAATTGAGGCCTTGAGATCACTGTAACTCGAATAATGTTTTATTGCCTGGCTTTTAATAAATTGTTGAAACACTGAATTATAAAATTCTTTGCCATTATCTGTTTGCAAATAGCGCGGGGATCTTCCACTCTGATTGATGATTGTCCTGATGGCTTCTGTAACACATGTTCCAGTCTTGGATTTGAGTGGCACAGCCCAGGCAAATTTTGAAAATGTATCTATTACAGTGAGTAGATACTTGTAGCCCTTGTTGATTTTGTCTAAGTTTTTCAACTGTCCACTTGCCATTTCAATCAAGTCCCCTTGCCATAAATCATCTATGCCCTTTGTGACTACTGGGAGCCTCTTAAAATTATGTCTGGCTTGTCTGTGTAATTCATCAACAATAATTTTTCTAGACATAATATGTAAACAAGAATATTGCAACTATAGGGTGTTCAGCAGCTGATACTACAGGATTTTCTAAATATAATTTGTCTCCTATTTGTATTTTAAATTCCAAAGTGCCATCATCTTCAGTATAGGCTGTTTCTAATGTATTGGGGTCTGTAAAATCCTCTAACTCTACACTGGTGATTTTCACTTTGTTCTCAGCATTTGTTATTGATAAGGTAGGGTAGTGGTGTGCCTGTGGCTGATGCCAATATTTGATCTTGATTGGTCTCAATGTGCCCCCAACAAAAAACTGGTAATAAAATTGTGCAGGGGACAGCATATATATTTTGCCACCTGGTGTAAATGGTGAATCATATTCTTTGTTGGGGATGCTGTACAATTCAAGAATTACTGAATGTTTTGGATTCTCGATTATGCCTGTTATTTCTTTTTCTGCTGTAAGCAATCTGCTTGTTACAGATTCAAGGTGCTCATTGATGGGCCTAACAACATCATCATGGCCTGGCTTGATTTTTATGTCCACAATAAGTTTCTTGTATTGTTGCACAATCTCTTGAAGCTGGGTGGCAAAAACAGACAAAGCATTTGCTTGATTGGATTCCATGGTCCCTAGCTGTTGCTTGATATTAGCTACAATTTGTTGCAAATTTTCAACAACTGCCAATTTTGAATTTTGAGCAGTAAGATCATGGACCTGTCTTCTGATATCCTCAAACAGGGCATGCAGTTCATTAATATGTTGATTGGTTGGTAGAGTGGCCACTGTCTGAGTGAGATGTTTGATCTCTGTCTGGATATTCTTGATATCTTCTGATTTCAATATGCGATTCACTGCTCTCTTAATATTTTTAAGTTCCTGTGATGTAGGAAGATTTGATACTGTATTTTGCAAAAATTCAAGTGCCAATTTTACATTATTTAATTCAGAAGCATCAGCCACATTTTGCATAGCATTTTGGAGCAGGGCTATATCTGCCTGCGTGGGTGTGGATTGTTGTAAAATTTCAAGTTTTGTTTGGATATCATCTATCAAGTGATGAAAATGAGATAGTTCAGATTCAGTGTTGAGGTTTTCAAGCTTTGTGATTTGGTGCTGGACACTGACAAGTGTATCTACAATCCCAGGCAGGCGAGATTCTTGTACATTTGCCAAATCACTTTGCACTGCTGCTATTGTACCTTCAAGATGGGTTATGGTACTTTGAATTTTTCCAAAATCTTCATATGTTTCAAGTTGCAGCTTAATATTTGCTACACTCCGAGTTATTGCATTCAAAGCATCAGAAGATGGCAAATTGTTCATAAAATTTTCAAGCGTCTCAATTTTTTCTTTAACCTTGGCTATAAATTGTGCATTGTGCAGAGGGTCCAGATTAGGTATCTGGAGTGATTGAATCTGTTCCTTTAGAGTGGAAATCACTAGATCAAAATCTTCTTGTGATTTTATGCTTTTGACAATTGTTTGGAGCTGTGCCTGGACATTATTTATCTGCTCTTCCAATTGCTGTTTCAATTGCTCAGAGTTGGTGGCCTGGGTCTTAAATTTGGCTTGAAGAGCTGCTACAGCTTCTTCCAAACTTTGAAAATTATCGAATGTTGCCAGATCAGTATATTTTTGAAGCAGCACTTTGAGTTCAGAATCAATTTTAAGAAGAGGGTCCATGCATTGTGATTGTAAATTTGTAATTTCTAATTGAAGACTGGCATTGAGTGTGGTTTGTAAAGCTTGTAAATCACTTCTTAATTTCTTGACTCTGACATCAAGCATCAGAATCTCATCACTGTGATCTTCATGTCTTGTATGGCCAAATATATCATTAGGCATTTTTGTTTTAATGGTTATTTATTATAGAGTATCTGATTCTTAATTCTATAAAAAAGGGTATAAGCTTGTCATAAGATCCAGGGACCTCAATATATAAGCAGTCACCAGCAGAAACAGTATAAACAGTGCCAGAAATCATGTTTGAGTGCTTAATTCTATAAATATTTCTCCCTACTGAAATCTTGACATCACCCTCAGGGGTTGTAATAAATTGCAATTGCCCACCTACAGGTAATTGGTAATGATTTAAATTATTGTTAAATATGTACAATGTTTTACCTGTTTCATCATCAACATCTGTAAGTATGCTGTTCAGATGAATAATTAACAAGCCACTCAGTTTAGACATCATATCAGAAGAGGGTTGTGGTGTTGGCAGCTCCATAATAGCCTGTTTTTTGAACCCAAATAAGTTCATAGGCATGTTTATTTATTTCAAATCATGCTCTGTAATTGGGCATTGATTTCCATTTTTCAAATCACAATGCCCCCATGGTAGAGTATGTATGCCACATGATAAAATGCATCTCTTATCATCATGTGGGTCCAGGGCCACTTTTCTTACAATATTGCTAGTCAATAAGTGATCCACACTCTGAATTCTGGATTCTGATGTTTTGATTAAATTCTGGGATTTGAGGCAATTTTTATAATCTTCAAATACAAGCTCTTTTTCCACAGTTACTTTGCCAATACCCTTGGCCTTTTTGGCAGCAACACCACTACATGTTTTAAAAGTGTACATCTTGGCACTTAACCCAGCAAATTCCACAATAACATCACCAAGTGTCTCATCTTTTAACTTGCCAGGCACCTTTTTGTTGTGGGGTTGAATTATTGTATGTTCACTGGTATCAAAATATTTAAACAATTCAGGCTGTGCAATATCTTGATAAACATCTTCTGTTTGAATATCAAGAACAAAACTATCAGTGTCCATGTACATCAATTTTACATTATCACCATAAAAAGGTTTCAACACATCATAATACAATGTTAACATATGTAATTTGGCCGATTCCAATATCGCAGCCCCTACATAAATAGGTTTATCAAACTTAATCTTTGTTTTCTTCATGTTGAAAAGTGCTATGTGCTCATCATAAATTCTTCTGTAATTGAAATTAGGCTTTGCAACCAATTTTTTGCTCAGGCTGGGGTCAGTAATTATTTTAACATCGGTATGTTTTCTGACATTTTCAATAGTTTTGCCATACACTGAATTCACCATCAATTTAAACAAGCCCTTATCAAATTGGCTCTTTGCAGATGTTCGAAGCTCTGTGTTTGTATCAATGTATGGTTTCAACCATTCTGAGTGCCTGAACCTTAAGACTTTGCCAACTTTGGTCACTTGAACACCATGTTTCATCAGGAACTGGAGGTTTTTGTAATATATGACATAATCCTGTTTTGGCTCCAGTGTCATCATGAGCTTCTTCTGTTTAGAGCCAGGTGAACACTTAACCTCGGGAATTGGGGGCAGATCAGAAAATTTATTGTGCAAATCATCAGGAATTGTCAGATCAACCTCTAAGAAGAGGCCATAGTCACTGTCATCAAAGTCCTGAAGATCTTCAATATTGAAATCTTCAACCCATTCAAGCCCTGCATATGGCAGTTTTTGCATCATGGCATGACCATAGAGGCTGTTGGCATCTACATACACTATATAATTTGATGGCCGTGCTGGATCATAATCAGGCATATATTTGTTATTTGCTCTGGCATATCTCTGGGAACATTGCACCATCCCCCCTCTTATACATTTCTCCATAAACAGATACTTATCTTGATCGTGGATCAGATCCAAATGCATGTTAGTGTTCAAAAACGTTGCAGACCATGCTAGGCTCGGGGCACTGAAAAAATATATTGGATCCAGTCTATAATTTTGCATAGAAGATTTTCTGAATGCCTGCAATATATCAGCTAAGAGGGTCACATCAAGTTTCAAATATGCCATGTGATAATCACCAAATGTCTGGCATTTTAAATTGTTCCACATCAACTGAGCATGGTGATAATCTTCATCAGTGATTCCAGATCCTCTGATTTTGCTGTAAAACTCTTCTTGTGGTGGCAGAGAACACTCATCAAATTTAGAAAAATCTGTAACATAGTCATATGGATATACACCCTTCCGCCTAATTAATTTCAGGTCCTGATTTGGAAACAAGGCACGTGTGATTTTGAATTGATCATCAGGTAATTGATTTGCCAGTGTAGCCAGGCTAGCAGATAAAATTCTGTAAGAATCAAGAAATCTTAATTGAATAGAAACACCATTAACTTTAATTATCTTGCTAATAGATATATATTTCTCATCATTTTCAGCTAAAATGTTTAAATTCTGCTTGTCAAACCCCTCGTATCTGACCAGATGATGGAAATCATAATTGGATGCTCCATGGCAAAATATGGGGACAAATCTTGGTCTCTTGATCTGAATATTGCAGCTATTACACAGGGCCATTAAGAATTTACCATCTGTATGAGAATGGTGATGAACCTTGATATTTATATCTGAAAATTCAGAATCACATACCGGGCATTTTTCTGCATTGTTGAAATCCTCAATCTGTTTCTCTGTTAAAGGCAACATAGGTTTTGATTTTAATAAGATGTTAGATGCTATGTCACGGCACTCATTTTCTATTCTATGTGCAAATTCTTTGATGGCATTTGGTCCCATGTATAAGTGTGGTTCACTAGCCACACCATCCCGTATAACTATATAACAAAAGCTGGAAGGTTCATGTAGCTGGTATGGTGTAATTGAAGATTCTTCAGGATCTGGATTGCAGAATGCAAGAGGTTTGAGATTTGATTCAAAATCACAGACAATATATGCTGGGTGTTCCAACAAGGCTTCAAACTTTTTGAATTTGCAATTTTCACTTGGATTGGGCATCACCATATGAACAGGTTTATGATTCCCACAGTATTTTAGATGCTCAATTAACTTGTTTTTAGCAATTTCTGCATTCTCTTCACAAACACCATTCACCATTTTTCTACCATCAAATACACTTAAACATCTTCTACACAACTTGAATATTGTATTGGATTTGTCTAGTTGTTTTCTGACTAAAGCTTCAAGATTATGTATCAGAGTGTAATGATTTGTGCCATCCTTTTCAATTAAGAGCAGATCAATCGGAACAGCAGAATCATCATCAAATGTACTGATTCTGAGAGGTTCTATCAAGCAATTGCCACGGCCAGTGGAACAAATAAATACATTAATAGATAATTGTTTGCCATTAATATCCCGGGCCTTTTTTTCAAATTTATCAATATTCTGAACAGACATTGGATATTCTAAACCCTCCATTGCATCGTCAAAATCATGTTCATGTTGTTTGTAATAATTTATTCTCTGAGGATTTCTTGAAACTGGAAACAAAACAGCTAATATACACCACAAAAAGCATTTCTGGTCGGTATTTTCTATATTAACCACGGCTCTTCTGTTTTTAATATTATCAGGTAATGGCAGATATGTAGATCCTTGTAATGAGCTGAATTCAGAAATATTAACATATAACTTGTGTGGAGAGCCGCATAGGCTCCATCCTGACTCTTTTGCAGCAAATTCAGAGTGTTTAATATTCAATTGATTTATCAAGCTGCTTATTATTGTGTCTGAATTTGCGTTTGAATATACCGGTACAGTTTCTGTTATGTGGGGCTGTGTAAATTTTGTGCCATTTGGTTTCTTATATTGTGCAAACAATTTAAGGGACAGTTTATAAGAGCCATTTTGTGCATTAAGAATTGCCTGCAGATCAGAATTTATACTGTTCAAAAAATTCTTAATGTCACATCTTGGCTCTGATACAAACCGGTAATCCCTAAGTTGGGCATTAAAACTGCTATGGATGGGTGCATGGCGTGGCTGCTTTGCAGGTCCAGCATTAACAGGTGCTTCGTGCTTTCTTTTCAGACCAGATGTAGATGGTTGTGAGGGCAATGTTGATGACTGTGCAGAGCAAGTATCTTTATGTGTATATGTGAAGTATTGCATGCTATATTTTTTATGGCATTTGGGGCATATTTTTGTGGGAGTTCTGTATTTGTCTGGGTTACAAATCTTTTGGTGCTTAGCCCAATTGGGGCTGGATATATTCTTATTGCATTGATTACAATGTTTTTGATTCGGCATTTTTGTTGTTGTTTATTATATACAATTTCCTGGGATTCAAATCAAAACTCTATGCTGGATAAAAATATCAGCTGGGTTCAACACTATGCTTTGTGTGTGTGTGTATGTGTGTATGTGTGTATACACTTAATATTTTTGGCTTTGGTATTTATATACAATTTCTTGGGGTTCAAATCAAAACTCTATGCTGGATAAAAATATCAGCTGGGTTCAGCACTGTGCTTTGTGTGTGTGTGTATGTGTGTATGTGTGTATACACTTAATATTTTTGGCTTTGGTATTTATATACAATTTCCTGGGATTCAAATCAAAACTCTATGCTGGATAAAAATATCAGCTGGGTTCAACACTATGCTTTGTGTGTGTGTGTATGTGTGTATGTGTGTATACACTTAATATTTTTGGCTTTGGTATTTATATACAATTTCCTGGGATTCAAATCAAAACTCTATGCTGGATAAAAATATCAGCTGGGTTCAACACTATGCTTTGTGTGTGTGTGTATGTGTGTATGTGTGTATACACTTAATATTTTTGGCTTTGGTATTTATATACAATTTCTTGGGGTTCAAATCAAAACTCTATGCTGGATAAAAATATCAGCTGGGTTCAGCACTGTGCTTTGTGTGTGTGTGTATGTGTGTATGTGTGTATACACTTAATATTTTTGGCTTTGGTATTTATATACAATTTCCTGGGATTCAAATCAAAACTCTATGCTGGATAAAAATATCAGCTGGGTTCAACACTATGCTTTGTGTGTGTGTGTGTGTATGTATGTGTGTATACACTTAATATTTTTGGCTTTGGTATTTATATACAATTTCTTGGGGTTCAAATCAAAACTCTATGCTGGATAAAAATATCAGCTGGGTTCAACACTATGCTTTGTGTGTGTGTATGTGTGTATGTGTGTATACACTTAATATTTTTGGCTTTGGTATTTATATACAATTTCCTGGGATTCAAATCAAAACTCTATGCTGGATAAAAATATCAGCTGGGTTCAACACTATGCTTTGTGTGTGTGTGTATGTGTGTATGTGTATATACACTTAATATTTTTGGCTTTGGTATTTATATACAATTTCTTGGGGTTGAAATCAAAACTCTATGCTGGATAAAAATATCAGCTGGGTTCAACACTATGCTTTGTGTGTGTGTGTATGTGTGTATGTGTGTTGATATTTTTGGCATTGGTATTTATATACAATTTCTTGGGGTTCAAATCAAAACTCTATGCTGGATAAAAAAAAGTAGAAATAGGCCACAACTTGGCCACAAGTGGATCGGAAGTAGGCAAACCGGAAGTGGACCGGAAGTGGACCGGAAGTAAATATGTGTGGGTGGGTGTGGGTGGGTGTAGGTGTGTATGGGTGTGGGTGGCCTAGTTTTAAGTGTGGCCAAAAAAAATATCAAGAGGGGCATATTTTTAACAAATTTATGGACAACAATCTCACAGAAGTGCCTTTTATAAGTATAGGCAAATCAATCTGAGGGGGTTCATACTTTCCGAAGGGCATTTTTTACAAAAATCTTGGATTAGACAAGGTTCCACACTTGAGCAAAAAGCTCATATGGGCATGTTGAGCTTGTTTTAAGTATAGCCAAATCTGCTTGAGGGGGGTTCATACTTTCCTGAGTTTATAATACCACAAATACTACTACTCGATTTAGATCTATAAATTGATTGATTCCTTTACTTTATCTTACTTTGCTTTTCTACAACATTTAACTAATCGCGAAGATGGGGATGAAAGATCATAAAATGAGAATTGTGAATGGACAATCACAGAGACACGTGGACAAGACACGACAAAACCCACATAGAACATTATAGTGGCCGTGAGACTAGACGTCTGAGCTTTGTTAGCCTGAAAAATGATGTCCAGGGTGTATTACGTGGAAGAGAAGTTGACATTTGGGTGTCCTCAGATAGGGTCAGGCCAGGCGTTCCTAAGTATTTGTACAGTGGGATGCACAAGTATTACTCAGCAATTTTCATTAACTTTTCTCTAGCTGTTGCAATTTTTTGTACATATATTTGTTATTTAACCCCCGCTGTTCTGCCACTTCTGGCTAATCACGAAGATGAGAATGATTGATGATTAGATTAAATTGATGAAGCGATATTCACAAAGAATACCCATGTCAAGGCCGGGATTCGAACCCGAGAACTTCGGTTGGAGGTCGACCACTTAACGGCCGCTCTGTTACCAAGCCGGCAATTTTCTCGGCCATCCTACGTGTTTTTAATAGCCGTGTGTGTACGTATGCTGGAGCATACGTTCTTAGTCAATTGTTCAGCGTTTTGTTTCAATTGTTGAAGCTCTCGTAAAACAAAGAGAGTAGTGAACAGGGTGATAGACAATTTGATTGGTAATACTTATGCATCCCACTCTACAGAGCATAAGTATATGTTATACAGTTAATCTAGTTCTGATGGAAACCAAGAGAGAAGTTTCTCACTTTTAAACGTAACTCTTCTTTAAAATTAGCAAAGAATACTACAAATTGTTGGTTCTACTGTTTAGTATTCATTGTTCTTTGAGCTGCCGGCGCGAGAAACGCTCAATATTTTAGCACACAGAAATTCCGACATGTTTTCAACAGATATAGAATTCATTTTAACTGCTTAACAGTCTTTTTGTTCCACTGATAGAGAATTGAAATGTGTGTGTTATCCTAACCGTGCAAATGCGCTGAACAAGGGAAACTGCGATTTTCGTTTTCTGATACATAATTGATTTGATAGATTGATTGATTTGGTGTTTAAAGTCCACTTTATGCACAGTGAGGCTAATTGGGCTTGGACCTACAGTTTAAAGTAGGATCCGAACCACTATGTGCCTCCACCGGGTATCGAATCCGGGACCCCTTGAATATAAGGCAACGACGCTACCACTGCGCCTTCGGTGAGGCCTCTGATGCAGTACTAAGTGCACTTTTAAAACGTATGTAGTATTGAAATAGTTTGGTAGAAATCAATATAAAAAATAAGCTAATTCTCACAACAGTGGCGGTGATTACGAGTAGCGTGAGGGGCAGTGCCCCTCCTTCCCGACTTTTTGCAACTTTTTGGCTTGTCTACCAAGAATAAGTAAACTGTCCTTGCCCCCACAGTCTTAGCACTCAATCGCCGCTACTATCTCATATTTATGACCCGGTGAAGGTACATAGTGATTTGGATCCCACTTTAAACTGTAGGTCCAGTCCAAATTAGCCTATCTGTGTATACCTAGGTAAAGTGGACTCAAAGCAACAATTCAATTCAATCTCACATTTATGGAAATTATTCACTTTTTTACGTAGATAAGGAGAGATGTGTTTCTCTTATGCAACAATATTTTCACAGAAATGGTACGGAAGGGTCATTTTTACACTAACTTACACTTTTAAACTCGCCCTGACGAATAACAATGATGTAGAAAAGCGACATAAAATAACCGAAAATAACAGTGGTAATAATTACAATAATAATATAAATAATATATATATATAATAATAGGTGCAATAAAAGACTATAGGATATTGTATCTGACTTACGCTTCGCAACATTAATGATTTGTATTAATTAATAGATGGCAGTACAATAAGTTATTTATAAAGTGCTATAAATATGGATCAAATACTGAAATGTAATTCATCAGTACATAAGAAAATAGGCATAATAATTGAACTGTAAATAACCTAACTAAAAATATATATTCTGATTAATTTTTAACTTGAATTGACAATAACATTGAATTCAAACTAAAGAGAAAACTAGAAAATTCAATTTTATTTGAGAATGCAAGAGAACAGTGTTTAAGGAAAGCTCCAAATTGTGCAGGTAATTTACACTTTGACCTGGGAAAATTCCTTCAGAAGGTTTTTAAACAGTTTCTAGCTCAGAAATCATTGCTGAATAACATATCCGAAATCAGACAAAATCGGACCACGGGAAAACCCCCAAAAACAGATATCAAAATGGCGGACTGACTGTTTTCTACTAAAGGCAAAAATAAAGTAATTTAATCATTTTAGAGAGAGGTAATGCTTTTATTTATATTTAATAATATTTAAACTAAAACTATCTTTCAACAATATAACATTTATTATGAAATTTTGATATTAAAAGTTATTTATAGAAGTTGGAAATTGAGAAAATAACAATTACTTCAAATAAAATTATTTTAAGTTATCTTAATTATAAAGTGAACTTCTAAGGATTGGCAAAGTTTAATTAATCGTCTTCATCACCGTAAATACTGGCTTACACATTGGGGGGAAGGCGGCCGGATGGGGCTACAGTGCCTCCAGAAATTTTGAGAAAAATCAAAATTTTTAAATGGAAGCATCAAAGAATTTGGGAAAAACGAAAGTGCTAAATGCTAATCCCTCTTTAATTAATCCTTAGAGTTCAATGTTGAGTGAAACTTCCAAATAAACGAAATCAGTAGAACGTAGTAATGCCCATTTATACAATTCCAGCCCCCGCTCTCCTTCCAAAAAAATAATCCTGTGTACGCTAATAACTGACATCATATTATTATTGCAACCATTTGCCACGAGCTATTGAAGACGACAATATATTACGCTTGCATCCACATCGTAAAGTATCACCAAGGATCGACGTGCAGGAACAGCAATCATCTTAAGGAGGAAATCTAGATTTAGTGGGTGTACAGCATAGCAGGAATTATTCTTTACATACCTCCTCCACCCTTCTGCCTCGATCGTCTCTTCTCTATACTTCCAGATTCTTATTTGAAAGTGTGTGCGAAATTTATGGTACTTTGTGGACAAATCGTTAGGTGACAAACACTCGGGTGTAACAAACGATATACCTGCAGCTATCTTTTCAATTAATATATTTCGTTTGTGGATTCCAACGACTCGCAGTCATACAACAGAAGCATTGATTTTCTTCCAACGGCTTCAATATCTGAATGTTGGCAGCAATGTAAATTAAATAAATTTGCAGCTGAACGCAGTTCAGTTACCGTCATCAACTTGCCTAATGCTGAGGATTTCCCAATCTAGCACATTCTGGATGTGGTTTTGAATTTTTGTTTTATGTTCACTTTATTCGGAGATACCCTAATCAGTACTGGACATGCAGTTTAAGGTGGGATCCTAACCAGTACGTGCCTCCACCAGGTATCGAACTCTGAGCCCACTGAATACAAGGCGACGGACGTTATAACCACGCCATCGGGGAGGCCAGAAAAATTCTTGGTATGGTATTACAGTCAGTGAAAACGTACAGAAACAGGAGCAGCTTGCGGGTGTCACGATCCAACAATGATTGAATTCCGAGGATATTGTACACAGTATTGGGAGATGGTCCCCGCCTTATGTCACTGCGATAGTACGACTTGAAACCATTGTCCTTGCCATGGTACAGAAGCACGTCAGCCTCTTCCCTCTATTACTGTTGTACAAACACTTGCATTTTGTGATGATGGGATTGCAGCACGAACGATGACCACATGAGCATCCTCATCTGCGTTGTACACGGCACACCGATGCTTCTTCAACGTCTCACCAATAAGGGAAATAATTGCTTGGTTGTTTTCTTCATTAGCTGGGGAGTGTTCTTTCTTGCCGGCGCTGAAATTATCATTCCTAATAGTCTTCTGAGGATTAACCCCTTGTTCGTAGGAAAGCCTCTGTAGCCATCTACGTGGCAAAAGTCGTAATTCTCTGAAAGAGTCCTGCATCTACTTGTATATCGTATCCGACATGACCTACAACGCAACAGCAACAGAAAATTCTATGATTTTCACTTTGTCAATCTTTTGGCAGAATATTTTAACACAATCTTTCTCAATTATTTTGAATATGATATCCGTACCAATGTAATGCAATTCATCAAAATTAACTGCTGTACTAGTGTTGAAAAAACTTGAGTCAAAATGGAATGAGAATATGGATTCCAGTCGTTCTACAGTATTCCTTTTAAAAATAACATTACGGTACCTCGTTTGTCTAGTTTCTCGCATTTCATTGTGTTGCTCACTACCCTTCATCAAAACTCTGGTGTATGCTTGCATTACTAAGTTGTAAGTGGAACACAAGTGTATGGAAAACAGCCATGTTGCCTTCTGGATTTCTGTAAATCCGTTTCCTCGTGTGAGTCCTCACCTGCTTTGCAGGGAATGCCACGAGGTCTGATTCGAGTCGCACACAGGGTACCGGATTCGATACCCGATGGAGGCACATAGTGGTTCGGACCCCACTTTAAACTTTAGGCCCAGCCCCAATTAGCCTTTCTGTGCATAAAGTGGACTTCAAACGAAAATTCAATCCGAGTCCGGTCCATAATCTGTCACTTCATCTTGTCACAAATTTACCTCCCAGAAACATTTTCTGCACGGTTGGATTTTCAGACGACAAACAATGTTTTTTGCACGGGTTTAGGGGCTTGAGGTAATTGTGATGTCTGGCTGCTGCAATGATGGAGATAATTTTCAGCATAGCTTGCAACTGCAAATCATACACGAGCCGGCTTTATCAGTATTTATCAAGTTTATTGTAGTATTTATTATTTAAGTATTTACCAATTTTCTTTCACAAATTGCGCATAATTCAGAGATTTTCATTCTTAAAAGGCAAAATATAATTTGACACAACAAAAAACACAAATTTTAAGTAATAATACACAAAATATTAAAAATTGTTCACAAATTAACGTACAATGTAAGGAAATTCACAATAGCAGTCCGCCTTTTCGAAATCCGTTTTTGGGGTTTTTCACGTGGTCCGATTTAGTCTGATTTTGGATATGTTATTCAGCAACGATTCCTGAGCTAGAAATTGTTTAAAAAGCTTCTGAAGCAATTTTGCCCAGGTTTGATGGAAAATTGCTTTAGTTTGCCTGGACTAAAAGGCCATACATCTATACAAGTTGTAAGAACATCTAAGTGTTTATTCCATTGTCCATTGTAAATTGCGCATTTTTTAAAACTATTGATAACATAGTGTTGCAGGACTAAAGTTGTAAGTATTTAAGATTTGCATTCAGTATTCTATTCTGTCCGGGGAAGATATAGTGTATTATTCTTATTGTATTCACGTCTCTGCTTCTTTACGCTATTGGTGACGTGGAGGATGAATGATGATTAGATGCTGTTGATGAAGGGATGCTCATAATGGAACGACGGCCGACCTCCGTGGAGGAGTGGATAGAACGGCGCGCTACAACGCCAAGGGTCGTGGGTTCGAATCGCTGATTGGGCGTAGGTGTTCTTTGTGAGCGTCCCCCTCCATCAATTTCATCATATCATCAATCATCCTCATCGTTGGGATTAGTCAAAAGTTGCAGAAAAGCGACTAATTAACTGCGATTACTCTGGTAATTTGGCTGCGATGTAAGATGATCTAATAAAAAAGAAAAATATATGTCCACCAGAATCAGCTGTGGCAATTACATGTTCCAGTTTTGTGGGTTTAAATCCGCCATCTTTAAACGCTTTGACTAATTTTAATTCAATGTCACCGGACATCTCTGGCTGCTGTATTAATTTTTGCTTACATAAATTTTCCGAATTCACCTGGTCACAAAATTGATTACTTGCCATTCTTCCTAAAGTAACTTTTAGACCAAAGCGACACACGACAATGTTGCTTGGAATCCAACACTTAGTAATAAATTCAACCTTTTGTAAATGAAGCAAAATCTAAACTTGACGGTTATCCGCGTCACCGGTAAGACAAACGTTACCAAGAGAAAAAAAATAAGGATTTTTGCCAGAGCAGACAAACAGCATATGTGACTCATGAATGTTTACAGCAGGAGGAAACAGAAGCGCTTTCGTCTACTGCGTCTTTGGAATGGCTTTTACCTGCCACGGACTAACTCTGAAACCCTTTTGGCAACCACCTGGTTCTGGAGAGGAGCCAGGGTTCCGCATTACCCTGTTGTGACAGTCAGAAGAAGGACCTGCATTCCTTTAAGATGTTTCTTGCATCCGAAGATTACGAGATGAAAACCTTGGAAGAATGGACCGACATATCAAGTCCGTCTCTGGTACAGGATTTATTTCAGTTTAATCAGGTTGGAATTTGGACTCTTCAAGCAGTACAACCATCATTGAACTTTGTATTTCATCTCCCCCTCCCCCCACCCCGGCCCATCCAGCTTTGTGAAGTAGGATGAGGGGAAATTGAATTCCTTCCTCTGGTTACTGTGTCATGCGGTTAGCGAACAAGATTATTTTTTTCCTGACGTTAGCGAACAAGATCCTTTTTTCCTGAGGTTCACGAACAAATCTTTCCTTCCTGAGGATAGCAAACACGATCCTTTTATTATGAGGTTAGGGAACACAACCATTTCATCCTGTTAGCGAACACGATCCTTTCATCCTGAGATTAGCGAACACGACCATTTTATGCTGAGGTTAACGAACACGATTCTTTTGTCCTGACGTTAGCGAACACGATCCTTTTATCCTGAGGTTAGCGAACACGATAATAATACTGAACTGCAGAACCCATATTCATCCCCTGATATTATTTAAATATTTAAATCAGGAAGACTTCGCTAGGCAGGCCATGGGAGAGGATAGAAAAGTTTACAGGCTTCTTGTTAGGAAGCCTGATGATAAGGGCCCTGTGGGAAGCCCAAGACGAAGATAGAATGCCAATATTAAGATGGATATTCGTAAGGATGGTCAAGAGTGGATTGATTCTGTC
The DNA here is from genome assembly GCF_977018435.1 of Lepisma saccharinum. Classification (NCBI taxonomy): domain Eukaryota; kingdom Metazoa; phylum Arthropoda; class Insecta; order Zygentoma; family Lepismatidae; genus Lepisma; species Lepisma saccharinum. The sequence continues at coordinate 57,436,335 of NC_139239.1, forward strand.
CGGGATAGGTTGGGAAACATATTTTACAGGGGCAATAAACCTTCGGGTTTAGGAATGCCAGTGTGTTAATTTACGAGTTATTCAACAAATTAATTTTGCCAATAAATTAACTTCAGTATTTCAAATCATGCAAGTGGGTCTCTAGGTAGGTCAGCTTGAATTTTCCTAGAGGAAGTTTTTCGCCAGATTCTATGCTTTTCCCCGTCATCGGTCGTTCGCTTCCTGTAATAATGTCCAGAGAGGTTTTATCGACACGGCCTCAAATGATCTACATTGCCATTTAATGGCAGTTCGGTGATTTTCACCTGGCGACAATCTTCGTTAGGAACAAACTTGTTGGTCTTCCTGACAGCTCTTACTGATTGCTATATTTTGAATCTAACATCTACCTTCAGATTCCAGCTAGCAGAATAAGAATAGGGGGTGCTGAATCTCGGGTAGAATATGAAAATATACCAAATAACACACAAAAGTTAGTGGAAAGTTTTTGGAATTTTGAAAACTGTGGAACCAATTATTCTTTGAATTAAATGGTATTTTACACATTTTTTTCCGATCTAACGCAATTTTCAATTTCGTTATTCTGTTTCATTAACTAACTGAATTTTATATCTGTTATTACCAATAAAAGAGAAAACTTTATTGTAACTTGAAATGAACGATGGAGCAGACATTATCTATTTTGATAAATTATTATCCTTTCCAAGGGGGTCGACAGACCTGTTAGATTCTCCTCCTGACGCTGATATCTCGTTTGCCTACAACATTTCTTTTACCGGCGTGCATGTAGTACGCGAAAGTGAGGTTGACTTTTGAGAGCCTTCTGGAAAGGTCGCTCCTTAGAAAGAGTTGAAGGAAGAAGAGCGATACTGGAAGTTTTCAAGAAAAGAGAAGAAATTGGCTGGGACGCTAGCTAAGAAGGAATTGCCTGCTAAAAGGAGCGCTGGATGGAATTGTATACGGGGAAAGGATCCCGGGAAGAAGAAAATATCAGATGGTACATGAGATTAAATTAAGTGGATCCCACGCTGACATGACACGTAAGGTGCGACATCTGAAATCCTGAAGGTTGCATAGGAAAACTTTCCTATTAAGGTAGATTGATTGATTGACTTGCTTTATTTTACTTCGCTTTTTTTGTGCCACTTTTGGATAATTTGCGAAGATGGTCATGAGTAATGACGTGATGGAATTAATGAATGGACATTCACAAACATCCCGGGATTCGAACCCGGGACCCCTGGAATTGTAGTGCGATCCTATTAAGGATGAATAAATATGCATTTCTTAATATGCAGAAACGGCAAGTTTTATTTTTTGTCTATATGCATAATAAGTAACTCTTTAAATCTTTGGAAATTTTTCTTGACACTCGAGACGCGAGATCAACACTTGTCCCTCAAGATCGAGACGAAAACGAGACGTCCGTCCTTATTCACGAGGCGAGACGGGACTGAACCAAATGGACGCACTTGGCATCCTAAGTTACAATTAAACAAAAGCCAAGGAAAATTATAAAAAAGAAACATCCTCTAACTGTGAAACAAGGGCAAGAAACCCAGTTACTTCGTAACCTGAAAAAAGTGAGTCAATCCAGTGATATCTGAAACAAACAAGAAATGAACAAGAGCTTGTCAAACAGATATGACAAGTAATTCGTCACGAATTTATTTATCTAGAGGAAGTAGGGCAGTTGGAAAGGTACTAAGTAATTAATAATGTGTTCTTCTTATCTAGGATTTTGTCAAACAAAGCCCGCGGTGTGCCCATACAGAAAGCGATACGATGACTACTGGTGTGAGGGTTTTTGGGCCAGGATTAACCTCCCGTTGGCAACGTAAAGGGCTAACTGACCTCTTCTTACCGCCAGCCTCCCTCTCCAATTCCAGAAGTTCTGAGCACGCCCCTGTGTTTTTCGTGGATGTATCAATCAATGCGAACCGAACACATATAATATTACCTCAACATCGATATTACTGGCCGGCCTTCGTGACGTAGTTGATTCTACAGAGCATTCCCTGACATTCGCTACGAGACTCGGCGGCAAGCTGCCCGGCATCAGCGCTTGTCTTTCCCGGTGAACGGGCCAGCGACAGTCGCTAGAGTCGGCTATTAAAATTAGTTTTCATATTGTGTACTAACCTTGACTACAAAAGGTGTTGAAAATGATGTCCCTCTCCTGCAACACATTCCTGGCATCTCCCAAGGAAATTGGCATTTACACGTGCAAGTTCGTCTACTGTAATTCTTCCGATTTTTCGTACAATACTCTCTTTTAACTTACGGAGGTGTGCGGATTGTCTTTGTATATTTTATTTCCCCATTTTGTCCCACTTTTATTCAGAACTGACCCTGTTACTCTAAACTTTTTTACGAGGTTTAATATAAGCGACTGTCGCGAACCTGTTCACCGGGAAAGACAAGCGCTGATGCCGGGCCGCTTGCCGCCGAGTCTCGTAGCGAATGTCAGGGAATGCTCTGTATGTTCAACTCCTGGTTAGGTCAGTGATCGGCAAATTACTCTTTAGAAGTAACTGTAATTACGTTCTGCTGGAACTTGCAAACAAATTACCCACAATCAGTGATCATTATTTGTAGTAAAATCAATAAGGTAGGTGAGCCAAAGGTGGCCATAGTTCCCAAGATGGCCCACTTTACAAAAATTATAATAGTATTTAACAAAGTTAACAAATGGCACTACATCAATGTACCCAGTCCCCCTCTGGTGCACTATGCAAAAAACGAACTGTCTCGGGCTGCCAGCAGCCATTTTGTGTCAGGGATCGAGCAGATTAGTTGTCGTTGTTATTTTAAGGTAAGTAAGAAATGTGTGTGTGTACGGCCTTGAAATTAACAAATGTTAATAATATATACATATTTTGAAAACTCATTTAATTATCTTTTTGATCACATAGTTACACTGTAAAAATGTTTTTTGTGTCAAAGGAACGATACCTATTTTTGTTGAAAAACGTAGTCCAGAGGCGAGTTCCTAAGGTGGCTCATGGGAACTGGTTACACTAGCCTCTGGAATTTATACTTTCTTTCACATTAAAATACGTTTTATTATTAGCTAAATATTACCTAATAATGTTCAATTTGCACAAACTTTCATGAATCACTAAATGTTATTAATATGTTAAATACTTAAGTGATTTTTTTTAAAGTGCTTCTTTTATTAATTTCGAAGACAATCAGTAGGGTGAAATTAGTTAAAATTTTGCTCCAACCCGAAATTAAATACTAAAGAAAATATTTTTACCAGGAATGGTCCCCAATGTTAGGACAACTCAAATACAAAATGCCAAGTGATGGAAGCCTGGATAAATCATTATACATACGAGGGCTCGTCAATAAGTAACCACTTCGCCACGGAGGTCGGTTATGCGTCTTTACTGTACATAATGCATGTTACCAATCAAAAGTGTGAGACTAACAATTTCTCTAATAAGTCATAAAGGAATGAATAAACATGAATAAATATGTTTCCTTGAGTACAAGCAACATTTTCTACGAAAAGCAGTGGGCCACCCTTGGTACCCATGGGCCACATTGGGAACAGATGTAATGATTTTGTATTTTTTTAAAAGAAAAAAGTTACAAGCAATTTTACAAAATATTTATATGGTACATGTTGTTAATTAGTTACAAGAGTTATTTCTTAAAATTTCATAAATTTATCTGTCATTGGAGATTTGTAAATTGTCCTAGAAGCCACCTTTGTCTCACCTAGCTTATATGAAGATTTGCATGTGTTTCATTTATGTCTGTGGTACTATAAATAAGTCTTCATATATTTATATTTATATTTATATTATTACAACAAATACAAAGTGACGTAACAAGGAGTTAGCCTTGATTGAATGATCTTAATAAATTCCTCTTGCACTTGTTTTTTTCTCTTCCATTCCAAGCTCAAAAAGATCCACTCCCTCTACAATGACTTCCTTCTATCTCGACTAACACGTTCCAAATGAATGCAGGACTTCACCCAAAACAACCGTCAGTCACATAGATATACATATTTTTTGTATCTTCTGATCCTATTAAACTCCCAGTTTGGTTCTTTCATGTGTGTTAGAGTATAGCATGGTGCAAAAAATATATTTCTTTCACGATTTTTTGCAATGACATGTTTTAAGATATTCAAGGTCAAAGATGAAGGTCAAGTGACAAAATTTTATTTTTATCCCAATGTAGGCGTGTTAAATATAATCTATGTGATCAAAAATATCCGGACACCAGTCAAAATGTGTGTTGTGCATAGTGGACCCATCTACAGTGAGGTGAGGCAAGCAAGGGACCACTACAGGCAGCACAGTGCACGAGACAGCAGAATGGGTCAGTTGAAGGAACTTACAGACTTCGAACGTGGTGAAGTGATTGGGTGCCACAGGAGTAACAAGTCAGTGTGCGACATATCCACCCTCCTAAACATCTCGAAATCCACTGTCGCCGATGTGATAGTGAAGTGGAAACGTAATGGGACGTGTACAACCGCAAAACGTTCTGGCCGAGCGCCCATGTTGACAGACAGAGACCGCCGAGTGTTGAATAGGGTAGTACGAGAGAACCGGCAATCAACGATCGCCATCATTACACAGGAATTCCAAACCAGGGCAGGATGTAATCCTAGCAGGATGACCTTGCGACGTGACGTACGACGACTCTGTTACCATAGACCAGTAGCTGCCCATAAGCCCCACATTACCCAACGAAATGCGAAGCGCTGTCACGCATGGTGTAAGGAGAGGCACAACTGGTCGTTAGAACAGTGGAAATCCGCAATGTGGCGTAACAAATCGCGTTATACCATGTGGCGATCAGATGATCGTGTGTGAGTGGGGCAAATGCCTCATGAACAACATTTAGCATCCTGTGTTGTGCCAACAGAGTTGGGTTGACAGTGTGGGCATGTTTTTCCTGGAAGGGGGTTGGTCCCCTCGTTGATTTGAATGGTACTGTCTCGGCACATCATTACGTTGACATTTTACAAATGTTCATGCTGCCTACCATCGAAGAACAGGTCACAGATGTTCATTGCGTGTTTCAACATGACGATGCGCCCGTCCACACTGTGTGCTGTGTGGGACAGTGGTTTCAAGAGAAAAACGTCCCACTTATGGACAGGCCTGCGCAAAGCCCCGATTTGAATCCCATTGAACATCTCTGGGATGTTTTGGAACGCCGACTTCGTGCCAGACCATGCCGACCAACATCCACTGCTCATCTCATCTCGGCACTCCGCGAAGAATGGGCCGCCATTCCCCAAGATACCTTTCGCCACCTGATTGCCAGTATGCCTGCGAGAGTAGAGGCTGTCATCAAGGTCAAGGATGGCCCCACATGGTATTGATTGCCAGTGCATCCGATGGAGGATGCTTCGAACTTCACGTCCTAATTCCAGTGAGTGTCCGGATATTTTTGATCACATAGAGTAATTGGAAAGCTTGTTCTATTCCCTGCACAACAAACGTTATTTCAGCTTCCTAGGCCAAATAGGAGCAGAGTAACAGCACAGTTAGTGCTGCTAAACGAGCTCAGAAAGGGCAATTTCTGCTAACTTTGACCTTTTAACTTTGCAATTACAAGACAAACGAGTCAAAATTTTCAGTTACTAAGTTCCATGCATAGTTTCAACTCCCCAAATTTCATGATGATCTGAAATGGTCAGGTTGGGGGCTGTGTTGATTTCGCGTGGAATGACTCGTTAGCAAATTTCAACGCTAAATATTTTCTAAAACGATCTGGAGGTTCTGCAGCTCTGCAGTTCTTATTATAGAGTCGCGCCTGGCGATTATTTTGATGACTCGAGTCGCCAGAGCTTCGTAAGTCTACAGTTTTGATGGTGAACTACCAGAAAGGTACCTAAATGTTCTATCAGGGGGGTATTGTAAATAAATTTATTAAAATATTCTGTTAATCAATGTAGATATATTGAGAAGGATTCTTATTTTGAAAAAAAATATATAAGTTACCCCTGCATTGGTTTTACGTAGCCCTTAAATATAATATACGTAGCATATTTCAGAAATTAATTGAGTGATTTGGTTTATTTTACTTCGCTTTTCTCCCACTTTTGGGTAATCGCGAATGAGGATGAGTGATGATATGATGAAGGGTCACTCACAAAGAACACTCATGCCCAGGTCGAAATTCGAACCTGGTACCCTTGGCGTCGTAGCGCGCTATGCTAACCACTCCGCCACGGAGGCCGACCATATTTTAGAGAAAACTGACTTAACTTCTCTGAAATAATGCGTGAAAATATTGTTTTTCCTTTGGCGCCCCCAGTTCAACTGTGGAGGAAAAGAAATCGTAGCCCTTGAACGAAAGACACGTATTCAATAGAAATACCGCAATTTAAAACTTATTTCTTAAGCATGAATCCACATGCAACTATTGTTGGCATGCACTTGCCATGTGAAAAATAAAAATGCATGAGAAATTATGTAGAAAATATCAGGAATACGTTGAATGATGGGAAAGACGCCATGGGAAAAACGCTGCCGCCCCACTTTCCCTTGCTGGTCAGCGTTTGCGGTGGTTTTATCAGATTTCCGTCTTATCTCAAGGCAATGACACTGGCTAAAATTGTCGTGACAACTGACGATCGACATGCACGCGATCAAACCCGTGTTTTCCTGTACACATTTTATATTGAGATCAACAAAAACCTCTGAGCATTTCATGTTAAACAAATCGATTACGTTGCAAAGCCTGTAAAGAGTGGAGGTGTATGAAGAAGAGAAAGACATCAAGAAAGACAGTGAAGAAAAGAGAGAGAAAGGTAGGTAGGGGTTAAGAGGTGAAAGTATAAGAAAGGAGAAAAAAGAGAGAGAAGGAAAAATAAAGAAGTAAAGGTGGAAAGGAGAGAGAAAGGAGGAAAGAAATGAAGGAAGAAAGTGAAAGAAAGAAAGAGAAAACAAAGGTAGAAGCTAGTGTAGAAAGAGGAGGGAAAGGACGAGCGACAGAGATAGGAGAGTAGAGAGTGTAAGAGAGTAGGTAGGGAAAGAGGTTACACAGAAACAGGAATATTACATAAAATGTCGCAATAAAACATCTAGGCTTCAGTAGCTTCTGGTATTAACAGTAATAATAATAATAATACCGTGAGATAATATATGCGTTCTACCTTAATACCAAGGTTTCTTTGAATGATTGATTGATTTGATTTACTTTACATTGCTCTTCTGTCACTTTTGGCTAATCGCGAAGATGAGACGAGTGATGATATTGATGATGAACACTCACAAAGGACACCCATGCCCACGCCGGGATTCAAACCCGGAACCCTTGGCGTCGTAGCGTGGTGTGCTAACCAATCCGTCACGGGAGTAGACTGGACAAGATTTTGAGTTCTCTACTCACCACCTCGCAAACGAGGATTCCAGCTTCGAGTCCTGATCTTGGCATTGGCGTTACTTTTTGAGTGTACCTTAATCATTGCGCAAAATAAGGAAAATTAGAATATCAACTTTAATATACGTATAACACGTACTTACCTTATATATTAAAATGACATTTATAATAGTAACGACAATAACAACGAGAATACAAAATGCAAGAGGTGAGAAAGGAGATTACAATACCAAAACTGACAACCAGCAGAATATCTCCAAATCATATTAGAATAATGGGTGTTAAAAATAGAAAGTTGAACATCCATTAAGCACGAATTCATTCCCATCGGACCGGTGTATAAGCTATTAATACGTTCAGCATAACTATATCCTTCAGCTAGCCAACCCTTTCCCCCTCGATATCGACGAATTTCCATCAACAAGATGCTGTAACGTTTGGATACAAAAATATATTTCTGGTTTACGTAACGTCATAATTCATAACGTGTTGTGAATCGTTTCGCAAGTAAAGTGAATTCCAACAACGAAACTACGAAGTAAAAACCTCGCAAGGAGACATCTCTAACTGATGTCTAATTGGAAGTAAGTTGAGCAGCAACAACGTTTGCGTGAAAGGGGGAAGGGGAGAGAAATGCTTATTGTCCTCGCTTGACTTTTGAGCTGAGTATTAAGTCCACTCTATTCACATACAGGCTCATAGGAGCTGGATCCGAACAACTATGTGCCTTCACCAGGTATCGAACCTGGGACCCCTTGTTTCAAGACCACGATGTTACCACTACGCCATCGGGGACTAAGGGACGAGGGGTCAGAAATCCAGTCATCGTTTTAAGTGAAGTACCGAGTACCTATACCTAGGTAATTGAAAATAATGTTATATACTATTTGTGGGTTCTAGTAAAATAGAAATGTTTTAAAAGAAGAAGAGAAATAGAAAGGGGTTGGAGAGATACATAAATAAAAAAAGTGGAAAGAAGGAAATAAATAAATAGAAGAAACTCGAGAGAGATGGAAGGCGAATATATAAGAAAACGGAAGAAGGAGGTAGTAAAAGATATAATCCGGAAAATATTCTAAGTCACAAGGAATTAAAAAGGGGGAACGTCACATAAGTGTTACCCGGTGGAGGCACAAGTGGTTCGGATCCCACTTTAAACTGTAGGTCCAGTCCCGATTAGCCTTACTGTGCATAAAGTGGACTTAAAACAACAATTCAATCAATCAATCATTCACATAAATGTTGAAGTCTCCTTAAAATTTCGGAATTTATTTTCTTAATGCCTTTCTTGTATCTCTTGATAGCTTCCTGAGATGCAGAATTTTCATTCTAGGCTGGATACTGTATATATAACAGCGTTTCGAACTAACAACTCTTACTTTTCGCATGTAACTAGTAACCAAAGTAACAAGTTACTTTTCTGTACGTTGTAGAGTAATGATCAAATTTATTGTTGATCCTTGATTATATGTAAAACAACAACAACAAAAAAATCCCTCCCCCACTCCTCACAGATTAAATAAATAAACGGGTTGTGAATAGAAAAAAAAGCATCGGAAACACTTGTAGTTCAGGAAACGTCCGACAGAGCGCGACACGTGCACTGCTCCTGACACCTTGCGGAATTTTGCTGAACTGCTTGCGTTCGGTTCGAGAGGAAAATTTGCTGGAGATTTTACGTGTTTGAAACTTACATAACTGGACCGAGCCAATGTAATTCTCGGAGGAAGTGTAATAATGGTTTTTAAGCAGGCAAGATTTAGGAGTATGCCAGGATAAGGGCATATGAATTTGGGGCTGGGGCAGGGAATTGCATTCCTCTAATTTCAACCGGGTACTTTCTTTCACTTTGGGGTGGGGGGGGGGGCTTGAAGTTATTTTCGTGAATAGTTGCAATGGCGAAAAGGGATGGCCAGATCCGGATCCTGGCGGATCCGTTTGGCCATCCCACATGAGCGCTTCTTTGGAAAGTAAGAATGTGTTTATAACATATTATTACCTGCTAATATACAGGGTGTTGCAAAATACCTGTTACAACGCTTGGGAGGTGATTCGATAAGTAAAAACAAGGAAAAAATGCCATGTGAAAAAATGTCGAAATCGGCACCGTTTGCGAGTGACAGGCGTGCGAAAATCGCCTCACACCATGTTTAAAGCACAATAACTCAAGAAGGAAGAAAGATATCAATGTCGGATTAAAAGAATACAAAGAAAGTCGTGCCTGACGAATACAATGGTGCATCAATTGAGGCCCAGTGTAAATTGCGCAAGGGGACTCTCAAAGAAAGTGGGGAATCCCCTGATGGAAAATACAAGAAATTTACTACTATCTTCTACATAATGTTGAGATCGGAATGTAGCCAGTAAAAAATGGTGACGTATATCCACATGTCCCACTATTGCTGGGACACCGTCCCACACCCAGGAAATAGGAAAAAACTCGCAAATCTCCTGTTGTACAAGGTTCACATTGCGGTTCGAAGAAGAAAAGAAACCAATTTGTCGCATGTCTCACTACTGCTGGGACACCATCCCAAATGGAAAAAATACGGGAAAATCGTAAAAAAAAAAAAAAAAACGTTTTCAATCCGTTAATGTTAACACACTACTTTGCAGTACGAAAAACGAAAGTTAAACAATGGCCACACGTCGTCAGGCTGTACATACGTATACTACAAGAGAGCTCCCAAAAGAAAGTGGGTAATCCTCGAAGAAATGAAGAGGGAGAATGGCGAGAAAACGCACATAATGGCATGTAACATTTCCAGGCACAGCACATCTGGAAGGGATTCCACTGAGAAGCGCACAACCTCCGCACATGCAGATCGACGGTATGAAGTACAGCGATATCCAGCATCTTCACTCGCACCTTTCACTAAAAGACACTATGCGGTGCTGATAGGGGCTCACAAACACCGGTATACTCAGAGACTTTGTTGAAAATGTCCGCCATTGACTTCAAGACAAAGTTGGCATTGGCGAAGCACTGATTGTCTGGTACGCGCAAATACCTCTGGCATGTTACCAATTGTCCCACCCGCGGCATTAACACGAGCTACGAGATCCTCAGCACTTTCCACAGGGGTTTCATACATGAGCCTTTTCATTTCTCCCCACACAAAGAAATCCAGTGGTGTGAGGTCGGGGGAACGAGGTGGCCACGGTAAAGGTCCACCCCTGCCAATCCAACGATCGCCGAAAATATCCTTGAGTAAGGCCCTGGCTCCCCGGTCGAAATGTGCGGGGGCGCCGTCGTGTTGAAACCAGATACGTTGTCTACCTGCCAGTGGCACGTTTTCCAAAAGTTCAGGTAATACGTCATGTAGAAACACCCGATAATTCCCAGCACACAAAGTAGAGGGCAAAATGTACGGGCCTATCAAGTGGTCACCTACTACGCCACACCACACATTCACTGCGAACCTATGTTGATGATGACGCACAATGATTGCATGCGGATTGTCCATATCCCAGGCGTGGCTGTTGTGGCTATTGAACATGCCGTCCCTGGTGAATATTACCTCATCGGTCCACAAAACTCTTGTTGGGGAAATCTGGAATGGCAAGAGTTTGTTGCACGTACCATTGACAGAAATCCATGCGTAGGGGAAAGTCCGTGGGCAGTATGTGGTGCACCTTATGCAATTTGTATGGGTGCAATCCCTCCTCCTGAAGAACGCGGAACACATTGCTATGGTGGGTTTGTTGAGTACGAGCAATGACACGTGTGCTGGTGTCAGGACGGTCTCGTATCGCGTCCAACACGTCCTCTTCAAATTGCACGGTGCGCACAGTGCGGGGTCTTCCACAATCCCACCTACGGGGTAGTAGAGATCCAGTTTCACGCAGTCGAGCATCAAGTCTTTGAAAGAGTGCATGTGCTGGTAACCGCCTATTGGGAAAACGTTCTTGATACGAACGCCGTGCATCACGGCTGTTTCGGTTTGCCTCTCCATAAACGAGATGCATATCAGCAAGCTCGTGGGTAGAGTACTCCACCATTCTCCTGTTCGAGAACTGCCCAGCAACAGGGGCACTTTCCCTCCGAGTGACGGATCACAACTACCGTGATTAGCACCCACGTAATGTCACACAGGTGTCCACGCAGTTGTTGCAAACTGAGAAAGAACACGGGAATACGTACTCTACGTACAATATTCCTTGGCGCAATTCAACCATACACACACGCCAGACTAAACTCCACGCTGCGAGACGCAGAACAAGACAGGAAAACAACGGTCGACTACACTCTCTACGTAGTATCCACCAACACTAATACGTAACAGGTGACCTACACTCACAGCGCCTCTAGTGGGGCTTTCTGTATCAATTAGCTGAAATCAATCTGAGCGTAATTTGACGGCATAGCGTCATTTTCGAGTGAATTTCCTATGTCCCGAGTGTGGGACGGTGCCCCAGCAGTAGTGGGACATGTGGACATACGGCGTCATTTTTTACTGCCTACATTCCGATCTCAACATTATGTAGAAAATAGTAGTAAATTTCCTATATTTTCCATCAGGGGATTGCCCACTTTCTTTGAGAGTCCCCTTGCGCAATTTACAATGGGCCTCAATTGCTGCACCATTGTATTCGTCAGGCACGACTTTCTTTGTATTCTTTTAATCCGACATTGATATCTTTCTTCCTTCTTGAGTTATTGTGCTTTACACATGGTGTGAGGCGATTTTCGCACGCCTGTCGCTCGCAAACGGTGCCGATTTCGACATTTTTTCACATGGCATTTTTTCCTTGTATTTACTTATCGAATCACCTCCCAAGCGTTGTAACAGGTATTTTGCAACACCCTGTATATATATATATATATATATATATATATATATATATATATATATATATATATATGTGTGTGTGTGTGTGTGTGTGTGTGTGTGTGTGTGCTAGATTTGTAATTAATACAGTTACAAGGGAGGTTATCTAAGTGTCCCCCTCCGATTTCCATGAAACTTGGCAGGTGTATAGAGGCGCACAAAGGAAGATTTTTTTGTTTCGGCTAAAAACAGTTTTAGGGGCAACCCCCCTCAAATGTCAAGATGAGAACAAATTGAAGTGGGAATCTGACCCCTGTGTCCCCCTCCGATTTCCAGGAAACTTGGCAGGTGTATAAAGGGCGGCCCAATGGAAGAAATACGTGTTTTTGTGTTTCAGAAAAAAAAAATCAGGGGGTAACCCCCCCTCAAATGTCAAGATGAGAAGAAATTGAAGTGGGGATCTGACCCCGACACCACGTAAATAAGGCATAGGAAGAATCAGGGGGCATAGGGCCCCTCTATACACCTGCCAAATTTCATGGAAATCGTAGGGGGACACAGGGCTCAGATCACCACGTCAATTTGTCCTCATCTTGACATTTGAGGCGGGGTTTGCCCCCTACAACAATTTTTTTAGTCGAAAAAATAACAAGTATTTCTTCTTTTGGGCCCCTCTATACACCTGCCACGTTTCATGGAAATCGCAGGGGGACACAGAGGTCAAATACCCACTTCAATGTGTCTTCATGTTGACATTTGAGGGGGGTTTCCCCCCTAGAACAGTGTTTTAACCGAAACAAAAAATGACGTATTTCTTCCTTTGGGCCCCTCTATACACCTGCCAAGTTTCATGGAAATCGGAGAGGGACACAGGGATCAGATCACCACGTCAATTTGTCCTCATCTTGACATTTGAGGCGGGGTTTGCCCCCTACAACAGTTTTTTTAGTCGAAAAAAAACAAGTATTTCTTCCTTTGGCCCCTCTATACACCTGCCAAGTTTCATGGAAATCGGAGGGGGATACAGGGGTCAGATCCCCACTTCAATTTGTCCTCATCTTGACATTTGGGGGGGGGGTTGCCCCCTATAACTGTTTTCTAGCTGAAACAAAAAAACACGTATTTTTTCCTTTGGGCCCCTCTATACACCTGCCACGTTTCATGGAAATCGGAGGGGGACACTTAGATAACCTCCCTTGTTAGTCTTACATTTTGTAATTATACATATAACACTGCATATATTATAATGTTTTATTTTAATTTTTAAACTGTAACTGTAGAACAATTGTATAATTTTTGTATAACATTTCTATCTTGTTAAAGAGTTCATCCTGGAATGGAATGTCTCACCTTTATGTGTGTTTCCATTTCCAATACATTCGAATGAATACATATTTGTTTCAATGGCATTTACAAAATCACATCTGACATTTTATGTTAAACAAGTAAGATTATTTTTGTGCACGAGTGTGTTAGCCGATGTGTAGCAAAGTATTTTAGGAACAACACTTGAAAGAAAATCTTGTAGGACTAACTAATGAAAAAATTCTTTGTAATCGAAGATCATAATACCATTTAATGTGTGGTAATATTATAATGGGATTGAAATACGAAACTCTCGGATCCGGATCCGGAACTTTTGAATCCGGATCCCAATCTGCAACTTTCGGCTCCGGATCCAGATCGGGATCCGTTTGACCATCCCTAATGTCGATGAATTTGGTATTCTTAGTGTGAAAATAATATGGAAAGGACAACAATATCCAGGATTTTCGTTCTAAGGGATGTACGTTTGTATTTAGGAGGTGTACAGGTAAATTTAGAGCCAAAGCAATCATTTTGTGCTTCTGTGAGAAATTTAAGGGAGTGTTGAGAAAATTTTGGGTTGTTAGGAGGTGTTGGGATAAATGACTGAATTATCAATAGCGTAAGAAACAGTTCGAATATAACTTCACAAATATCAAGAAAATGATGCAGGCGCCATGCAACTGAATAATATAATTCAAAGATTACCTAATTATCGTGGAATTATGGTATTTCCATTCTCAGTTAAGTAAAATGAATATCAAGAGTTTGCCAGTAACAAAATCCATATATTCTCACACAGTGTCACAAACCTGATCGCCTGTCACATACAACAACGGCACAATTTTACTACATTACAAAACTGTATATAGAAATCTGTTAATTTTGCAAAGTGATATTATTTTTTTAGTTCTTTTGTAATTTGTAAAAATATTCAAAATACATATTGTTTTGTATAATTCGCAGCATTTTGAAGAAGAAGAAATGTATGTGAAATGTAACTTCTATTTCTTGTCACATACATGACCATTATCAAAAACACAATTTAAACAATCAAACATTCAATGTAATATATTATCTGATATTATCTACTATCAATAACATTCTAATGTATACAATAAAATAGGTTTCATTTCAATACTTCATTTGTGAGCTAGATTATCATTATTCGTATCGGTATGCGAAGGTATGTTTGTCACTTACGTGACTGTGGAATGAGACTTAAGTGGATAAATTGATATGCTAATAATACTTCTCATTCATAGGGAAAGAGAAAAAGGATGTCGTCAAATACAGTAATTTCAGTATTTTACCTTATTTTTTTGCTTTTCTCGGGAATTTCACACATTGCACATATTCTGTGAAAAATACGAGAAACAAATTTTGTGCTCTTTGCATTGAATATGTTCAGTAACGTTCTGGTATTTTATTAACAAAATAAATCAAAATTGATGCACTTACTGGCAAATTGCATGTCTTTTTTCCCACTACTATTTCACCTAACAATATTCGAATACTTTGTGGGGAGAGTTGGGTATCAGCCAAACGATTATACTGCTTTCACCCCTGAATATCAGTAACCATTTCTGTGATCATGAACTTGGAAGTTTTTCGA
This sequence comes from Lepisma saccharinum, assembly GCF_977018435.1. Lineage (NCBI taxonomy): Eukaryota > Metazoa > Arthropoda > Insecta > Zygentoma > Lepismatidae > Lepisma > Lepisma saccharinum. The sequence continues at coordinate 57,451,389 of NC_139239.1, forward strand.
TTCCGATTTTCAAAATTCTTTCCTTCTTTTTTTTTGTTACGATATTTATATTATTTAAATAATGAAAGTAAATAATGGGAAATCAAGCGGTGATTAGGGGTAGGTTGCCCATACTTATTATTTTTGCCCCACATTATGGCCTTTCAATGCTAAGCCTTGTTTACAAAAAAAAGAAGTAAACTTTCCTTGCCTTCAGTGGTCCAACATAGATAAACTGTCGACTGGACCAACATAATAGACAGAAGAAAAATCAATCAAGAAAGAAATTGATGACAAAAAAATATCAACTATGTAAACATTGCTGTGTGCTTTTCCAGGGGAACGTTGATATTCGTTGCACACGACGCTTGTTCAGACTGGAATAGTCAACTCATCATTGTCAAGAATTGGATGATTGCTGCACGATGATACCATGAGCTATAATGCTCGTGATATGCATGTGTGTTGTTGAGGAGCACGTGCAATGAGACACACATCGTCAGTCTTGCGATGATATCACGATCAAGGATACAGCTGGTGCAAGTCGGGAAGGTTGGGGAGGGGGGTTCGTCCCTCCCACACGTTTTTACTAGTTCTATTTATTTAATATTTGTAATTCGATATTCTGTGTGTATATCGTTTGATTGGTAAGTCTTGTAATTCCGAATGTCAATTACTAAATATTATTAGGTATATTAGTTTCTAATTCTGTATTCAGGCCTTAAGGCTATTATCAATATTTCACATCGAATTGAATTGATGAATTAATACGAAAACGTATGCAAATGTGGAAAAGATGCAAAAAATGGTAAGGTACAGTTAAGTTGAAAGATGCGTATATTCAAATTCTCCATTTCATATATTTACTAATTTCGTTTCGCACCCATAAGAGATTTTATAATTAAAATAAAACCGTCGGCAAGGCAGAGATGACCACTGAAACACAACTAATACAAGTGTATCCCGCATAAGTTGAATGAAAGTAAGAGAAAAGTGAACGAAAATAGCCACTGATATTTGACAGTACAGTCAGTGACAATAAATATGGGACACCTAGATCCTGAAATGCACGCTTCCCTGCAAGGCGTTGTGTGTGTTGCCTAACTGTAGGATGGAGGTAGAAGTCACCATTGAAAATTTAATATTAAAATACACTTATTGCCGTAGAGTTAGGCAACACGCATAACGTCTTACAGGGAAGCGAGCATTTCAGGATCTAGGTGTCACATTTCTATTACCGGTGACTGTACCTGCGGGAAGTGAGAGAACTACGAGGAAAAGCCGTGAAATAGTGCAGGATATAAAGAGAGTTCATGTCAACCGTAATGGAACAACAGTACTCGTGTTGTCTTTGCCATGAGCAACATCATTTTCAGGTGTCTGCGTGAGTATGAGTGCAATCAACATAACATTCCTTGCTGCGCCACCTAGACGTCAGCTTTAAATTCCCCTCCATTAGAAGTATTTCATAACTGTACATGCAGTGCGTACAACCATTTCATATCATATCAATAAAGAAACGATCAGATGTAATGTAGCGTAACAGTGGTTCCAACTCAACTTCCCTGGAGTTGAAACGCTCCAGCGCCAGACAGCTTATTTATCCAGGGCAAGACAGCGTGCTGCCGTGACGGTGTTTGGCTGCACGCTTGAAATGCTACCATGTTGGCAGGAAGGACGGTGTGGGTGCCGTTTGAGCAGGTGCGAGGCCCAAATAGACACAGGAGTGTGCAGATCAATGCTCGCTCCTCTGGGCCAGACTACATTTACATTTACATTGGTGGATACACATCTTGAAGATAGTGAAGATTAGCATATCGGATCCAAATCGTTACGCTTAGTCAGGTCTTTTTTTTCGGTAGTACGCAAAGGTACGACGTACCGGCACCTTCTTATAGGTGTGAATACAACTCGTAGCAATTTATTTCAACGGCAGAAATATGTGTGTGTGACTACAGTCACGGACACTGTCGGGTTGTAATGAATACACTGACTTTCAATGAAATCTTTACAACCCAGCAGTGTCCGTGACCGTACAAGGATTCACGGTCATCAAATGAACATATGCGAATACTTTGGGTAGTTCTTATGATAAATACAATAACAAACGAACACATTGACTGTAGCAAACCTACTTGAAAAATACCGGAACCATTCTTCCCAGAAAAGAAGCACTGCAGATAATGAAGATTAGGGTGTTGGATCTTAATGGTTACGGATAATGAAGAATAGCATATCGGATCCTAATGGATATGGATAATGAAGATTCGATTGCATCCTAATGTAGCCTATATGGATAATAAAGATCAAGATATCGAATCGAGAATTCGTGATTTGGGGGGGGGGGGGGTAAGACTCTTCCACGTAGTACACCCAATTGTCAACCTCACTTCCACGTAGTACACCCTGCACTGCATTTTGCAGACTAACGAGGCTCTGGCGACTGGTCCCTATGGCCAGTATAATTCTGTGTTTTTGTCCTTACGTGTGCTGAGGGCCACTTTACAGCCTCAGATTTTAACCTAAGTCAGAATATTTTAAAATTTTAGTTATGTGACATTACACTTATGTTATTTGTTATTGTAATTGGCTGGACCCTGCAGAACGTGACAGGTGCAAAATAGCCTAAGTGCTGACACACCCAAAATTTTAAATTCAAATTCAAATTCGTGATTCGGAAATTAGGTACAGGGTTATCGGCTAAGGGATACAGATTCCAAAGTCGAAAATTGGATACAGAATTCAGATCCAAGGTTCTATGTTCGCATATCGAATCCACATTGGATCCAGAAATCAAGATTTTATATTTGGAATGGTACCAAGACAAGCCTCGGGTTTCTTCTCTAATTTAGAGACGAGATCGATACCAAGTCGATCTTTTAAAAACAAACTTTAGTTTGCGATTTCTTCAGACATACCAATATATGTAATATTCACCATATGAGACATATTTACATATTGTTTAGTAATTACAAAGTCAATACATTAGTGACTGTGAGCATATGGTACGTGGTTGTGTATATATATATTCAGGATGAAATTCCGTTTTTATAGCACTCGTAGCGTCGTAACGAGAAGTTAAAAAGAAAAATGTTAATAAGAAAAGTTGCTTGCCTTAACGACCCGCATATGCTGTGAATGTTTGTTTGGTGATACCCTGTATATGTTGTTTATGTATATTTCTAGAGGGTCGAGACAAGACAGAAAAAGAGATCTTCTTGCTCATATGTGTGTATGTGTGTATGTGTGTGTGTGTGTGTGTGTGTACAAATTACCACCAAATCACAGCACGCGCAATTTTTATTTACGTCTAAATTTAAATTAGATTTTTGAATTTTTGTTTTATGTTCACTTTGTGTACAGATAGGCTAATTGGGACTTGACCTAAAGTTTAATGTGGAATCCGAATCACTATGTGCCTCCACTCGCATCGAACCCAGGACACCTCGATTACAAGGCGACGACGTTACCATCACACCTTTTAGATTTCTTTTGGATGTACATTTACCTGTATACCCCTTGAATGTCTCCTTACGCTAAGTTTTAAAATAAATTTGAGTAAGTTCCAACTGGAGAATAGGCTTTAAAATCTTGTGAAATGATCCAATCGGGTTCTTTCACCGCCCTTATGGAAGATAAACTAAGAAGAGAGAGAGAGAGAGAGAGAAAGAATTTTATCACTAAGGCTCCTTAACACCCCTTCCCCCTTGCTAAGTAGCTTGGTCCCACCCCTCTCTGGGCCAAGCTAAGAAAGCAGATGACGCAAATTTGGCCGATCCCAAGCAGAGCAAAAGAACATTGGCAGTTACTGCCTCTCTGAAGAGAACCGGAAGTGACGTTAATATGTCCCACGCTCGGTGAAGGAAGTCGCTTTGACACCTAAGACTGGTTTGTTTATTTACCGACCTATTCACGTCGCGTGCTCTTCTTTTTCCATCTGAGAGAGTCGCGAAAGTGAGATGGGCGAATAACGACGAAGCTCATGGATGAAAGTCTCTTTTGTCCGGTATTGCAAATCAGGTGTTTCAACGCTACTGTAATAGTCATGCCAACGAAATCTCTGAGACGCCAAGTGTTTCATCTACCCGCCATCTATCCATGGAACAGAGAGATTATTTTCGTAATATCCCTGCTGTTACGCATTGCAGTCATACCTCCGATCGACAAGTGAGCCGCTGACGTCATATCGACTCATCACCTATCGTTAGGGACCTTGATTTTTCGCAACATTGAAAAAAGTTCCTTTCAGCAAAGAACTGTTTATGTAGTGATATGTTCTCAACACCTTTTTCATGCATTCCAAATCATGGTACTTTAGTATTATACGAACTACCTCATTTCAGACCGTCTTTTTTCTGGGAAAGCAAAAGAAACACTTGTTACATAATAGGTTAGGTTAGGTTAGGTTACAGCGAGGGAAATATAATTTAATGTAGACAAATGAGGTAGTCCGTATAGAACTAAAGTACCCAAATCATGAAATAATGCGAATTTATCATGAAATGCAAAATTGTGGTCTTTTCGCGAATTTCAACATATTTTGCGCTTAAAAACACGAAAAATACCGCGAAAGATAAGTATTTCTTTTGTTTTAGTGTTAAAAATATAATGCACCATATTTATACGTGAATAATGTGCACGTTTTCTAAAATGTTATCCCTCAAAGAAACTATGGTGTCTGTTAGACATGAAATAATTCTTACAGCTACATGAAAACACACGTAAATAGATGCTTCGCACAATTTTTCCACCTTCTGTCGAAACGCTTTGCATCACCGAGAAAGGCACCTTGGTTCTGGCGAGATATCGAGTGCGCTCCTACCGTCACACGGGAGCAGTAACATTAGTGTTAGTCGCACGAGAAGCAATGATGAAGCTGTCACGAAAAACTGTTGGTCATGCGACCTACAAATTAAAATACTAGCTTAAAAGCACAATAAAGGTATACTTTTAGGTATATTTCACAGAAAATTGTTCTAAAATGAATACGCGAATTTCGGGAAAAATAACACCAAAAAGTTTAAAAAATAACACTTTTTTTGGGAAAAAAGAAGACCGAAAAGTTAAAAAAGGGGGGGAAATAACATTTTGCAAAAATAATACCGAAAAGTAAAAAAAATAACACTATTTTTGGGGAAAATAACACTAAAAAGTAAAAAGCAACACAATTTTGGGAAAAATAACACCGAAAAGTAAAAAAACACATTTTTGTGAAAAAAAACACTTAATAGTAAACAAAAAGCACAATTTTGGGAAAAATAACACCGAAAAGTTTTAAAAAATAACACTATTTCTTGGGAAAAAAGAACACCGAAAAGTTAAAAAATGGGGGGGAAATAAGTTTTTGCAAAAATAATACCGAAAAGTAAAAAAATAACACAATTTTTTTGAAAAAATAACACCTAAAAGTAAAAGAAACACAATTTTGGGGAAAATAACACCGAAAAGTTTAAAAAATAACACTATTTCTTGGGAAAAAATAACACCGAAAGGTTAAAAAATGGGGGAAATAAGTTTTTGCAAAAATAATAACGAAAAGTAAAAAAATAACACTGAAAAGTAAAAAAAATACAAGCAGTTTTGGGCTAAAGTGACACCGAAAAATCAACATACCTACCTATCGTTTGAGGTGGCCGGAGCGAGATTGGGACCATGTGGGTCCTTACCCCCTTATCCCCCCACAAGACTTCACGGTAAGTTGCAATGTGCAGAAGGTAGCTTTACTTCTTTTAACCCCCCCCCCCTCCAAAAAAAATTGTGACGATGAATGATGGACTGATTAAATGGATCATGGGGTTTGCTTCACTCACGATTCAAACCTAGGATTCCCTTTATCCAAAGCGACACACGCTAAACATTGTCACAGAGGCGGACGGGAGACAGATTCACCAAGGCATGTGCTGAGCGGCATTCCTGTGCATCGAGCCTGTATCACCACCTTATGAAAAATCGGTTTGTCATTTTGTAAAGAGACATCCGACCGACCTGTCGTCGTACCTTTGCGGTGAGGAGTTCATCAGTTACATGGTTGTCACCCCCCCCCCCCCCCTTTAGTGGAGTACAAGAAACGCCACTTTACAGTGTGGGCGTCGCGAAGAAGCGAGAGCGAACCAATTTCAATAGCGCGTGGCCATTGGCCATCTTCCGTCAGCGGCGGCGCCGTCATTTGTTGAGATTTGCAGGTCGCTGGGCCACCCACGTGACGTCACACTGTAATTAAGCATATATCACGTGGTGCCCCCCGGGGCGAGCTCCGAATGCATAACGATGGTGGCGGGTAAATAACTGGTTGTCGCAGGGCTGCAAGATTTGTTGTCTTATCCCCTCCCACCATTCCTTCCAGGTGATCTGGACCTGCTTTGAACCGAACAACTCCTGGAACGAGTTCCAGGCAGTGTTTCCAACAGTTTTGGAAATATGTTCCTATATTTTTGACGGGGCAAAGTAGTCGCTAAATCCTTTGATCCGAATTGTACGCCTTGTGCCTCACAAATAATTCGACAGACGCAAGATGCCTCCGTTCAAAGGATTTTTAGTACCTAAATGCGAAAAAAATCTTGTCCACATTATCTCCCTATCCAAAAGAACCAGAACAACCATGAACGTATTGCACTGTATTGTTGTACTACCTAGATAGTTACCTCGCTTGATCTGTGCTCTCGGAAAACTTTGCAAGGAATTAGAAACTGTTTAAAATGAATGAGCATTATCCGTTCCGAAATCAAAAGTTTTTAAATCTGTTGAAAATAGCCATAAAATTGTTTAAAAATTGAAAAATCATTATGAGAATATCAATTTTTTACTGGCGGCAATACAAGGCAAATTTTACTTCAAAATCTGAAAGCTGTGTGGCCTGTTCTGTAACATGGAATATATACCGTATTACACACACAAACAGACGATTAATTCACAAATATAAATAAATTAAAATAAATAATTACACTATATATATATATATATTATGTATATAAAAGATCAATGTATTCAGTGGCGCAGGAACGTTCACGATTTGGAGGGTACAAAGTTCCGGTCGGATCATTAATATTTGGTGGCGACTTATCCTTCATCAATGTCATCATTCATCTTCATCGTCGCGTTTAACCACAAGTGAAAGGAAATGCACTAAAAATAACAAAAAGTACCGAGCGATTACCTCAAGAAAATTGTTCATATCTACTGTAAATGTAACAAGAAATAGAGATTGGTTGCCCATATGCAAAGTACCTGTATAAACATACAAGAGACCTATACTGGCTGTAGGATCAGGCGACAGAGACACTACAGGGTGTAGTCGCAATGAAAAAACACAAGTGTAGACAGGAGTCCCAGAATTTCTACACCCCTTTTGATTAACGTTTAATCTCAGTGGTGTTAAATGGTGTTTTTACAACCATTTACCTGTGGTATTTAACACAAATCAGTTTAAACGTAGCCCAAAATGAAATGCGAACCTCCTGAGACCACTGTGCCGTTTTAATACAATTTTCTTACAGTGTCTGTGGAAGAAAGGTTGTATTTGAGTAACTTGCGAGGAGGTTACCCTTTACATCCAACGGAACACATAATTATATTAGTAATATTATATACCCCCCAAACACAGACGTTGCATCTAAATTCCTTGAGGTAGTTCAAAATTACGTTTGATTTGTACAATTTTAGAAAGAGTTGGGGGGAATATACAGAAATTCACTGCGAGTGGTCCTGTGTTGTAGAAGTGTAGTGTGGAGGGAGTTCGAAAACGGTGGACCACTTTAAGTGGGTTTTGATCTTCATTTCTTTAGGGTCAGTTCTATAAAACAAGGGAGAGAATCGCAATGCCTAGAGACTTGTGACTTAGGTTGGCAACGCTGTTTCCAGGTAGCCCGATCTGGAAGATACCTCCAGATGCTTGTAATGAAGTTTCGTTACATCGGCTGCAGATTCGGCAGGAAGAAATATAGAGATGGGATGGGCAAGATTGATGAACTCAGGGCACGTACATGCTATTTACTTATTCTTCTGATGACATTTTTTTTATTGTTTTTCTTCATGTCTCGCCAGGGTCTTTGATCTTCGCAACAGCTCCACCGAATTGAGAACAACATAACATAACCTCCCCCCTCTCTTGTATGAGTCCAGCCGATGACATTTATTTATGGAGTCAACTTTTCAGGAGTCTAATTTCTGCACGGAAGATAAAGATATTGTCACACTTCATAGGCTTTACTTATGCTGCGGGGACTCATTTTTCAAGCTTATTCATGCCTCATGATAGAGTGAGGTTGTTTTCATAACACCTCTGTATGTTATGCATTTGCAACTTGGGAGCGAGTCGTAACTCCCCAGATGACCAATCAACAAGCAATCCACTGACGTCATCTCAACCGAACACCTATTGCTAACGTTCTTCCTCAAGCTTTACACCGTTGGTAGGCTCGCTAATTAGTCAACTGGAGATGTTTCAGAAATACTCTGACTCTAAATAGTCTTGCACAGAAGTGTCAACCTTACTGAGTTACACATAAGCTTTGCCTATGGAAGTTGATTGAGAGTACAGTTTGGTGTAGAGATAGTGCAGTACACAGAAAAAAATGAGAGAAATTGTCGAAGGTTAGGTTAGCTTTCCTTTTATTTGTAGATGGAACCATAGCTTAAAAACTTGAAAATGCAGTTTCCCATGCACTTACAATATAGAGTGCACAGGTACCGAAGGTCTACTAATATCCACCTAGCCAATGTTGCTTATTTCCGGAAGGCACTTTTTAGAATATTAATGAGCAAAAAGAGTAGCCTTAATCGACGCCAATGTATGTTAGTCTGACTGTCCGTCCCTTCAGCAAACTCTCCCCTCCTTTCTCTCTTTCTCTATATGCGTATGTGACTCGCTTTACCCTTTCTACACTCTGTCTGAAATCCGTGGAGAAATGCCGCGCTTGACGGAAGAGAAGGGGAGAAAGCGAGTTTGCATTGGTCGAGCCCTCTTGTCTCACAACTTGCGCATAGACTTGTTTTCATTCATTCGCTACGGAGATATTCCCGGCTCTCTCTCTCTCTCTCTCTCTTTGTGTGTGTGTGTGTGTGTGTTCGTGTGTCCCTAAGTTAGAATGATCGCAATGGAGAAGTGATGTAAGAGAGTCGCCTTTTTAAATTATGCTACTTCATCATTCTCCGGGAGTGACTGAGGAAAATCCATTCCCAAATCGCAGTCAGGAGTGAAGTGGCGCGCAGGTCTAAAACCAGTAACATCCTGAAAACCAGGCCGTCCGCTTTACTAAAACTCATTCAATATATGGTGGGATAACCCAAACTCCAACTCGTGAAGGGAACAAAATGTTGACGTCAATATTCTCGTTGGCAATTACAATCCGAACGAAAATGAATCCATAAATCTTTTTACAATGGGGTATCCAATGGATGGAATTAAAAACGATTTTGTACACCACCAAATCCATTCCACGCATCGCTGCCATTTGATCGCTTCAGAATTAACACAGGAAGGCCATTATATGCCTGCAGTGCCTGCTCCATAGCGACATTGGTTGGAAAGTGAAAACACACACACACACATGCACAGAGAGAGAAAGAGACAAACAGAAAAGAAGGAGGAACAAATAAGTAGAAAACAGGAAAATTCTTACGGAAACACACACACGAAATCGGGCCGGCCTCCGTGGCAGACTGGTTAGCATAGCGCGCTACGACGGAAGGGTCCCGGTTTCGATTCCCGGCCTGAGCATGGGTGTTCTTTGTGAATGTCCCTTCAACAATTTCATCATTACTCATCCTCATCTTCGATATTAGCCAAAAGTAGCAGAAAAGCGAAGTAAAATGAACAAAATAAATAATAATAATAAAAAATCAAGCAAACAAAGAAATAGAGAGAGAGAAACAAATAAAAAGAGAGAAAGAAACACAGGCAGAGATAAAAAAGGGAGAGAGAAACGAGAGAAAAATAAAGTGAGCCACGTAAAGGGAAAGAGAGGGAGAGTGAGATGCAGAGGGCGAAAGACAGAGAAATACGAGTATATAAATAGAAAGAAAACAGGGAAAGATTACTTAAGAAAATACACATACACACAGGCAGAAAGAGAGAAAACAAAGAAAAGGAGAGGGAGAAAGAGAGAAAATGAGAGTGAACAGAATGGAAACACACAGAGAGCGAGAGAGCGAGTATTACAGAGAATGGAAACAGGTGCAAAACAGAGAAAAATACTTACGGAAACATTCACACGCAAAAGAAAGAGAGAGAGATAGAAATAAAGAAAAGGAAATAAGGAAAACAGACAGAAGCGAACAGGGAGATAGAAACAGAAGGAAAATTAGAGGAAGCCATAAAGAGAGAGAGAGAGAGAGAGAGAGAGAGAGAGAGAGTTGCACACAGGCAGAGAAACCCAAAACGTAACAAACCCAATACTTAATAGCTTGTGAGGCACAAGATAATATTAATATTCCTAAGGAGAGATACCTTGTCCAATGAATCATCGCTATGTGTAGAGGTTTACAATCTAACATTCCATGAGATATGACCCTCCCCATTTTTTTTACCAGCTCCTTGCAACAGATATTTGTTAATTGCTCATCAGATAGGTCAGCTGCACTTGCAGACGACGTTACCTTCACTTCTCCCAGTAGCTCCAACAGAAAAAAAACCCTTGAGACTTCATCACATACACCAATTCAGACCTAATTATTTACAGGTTATAGCCCTACTAAGGATTAAAATCTAAGTCCATAAATTATCTTGTCTTTGTGATGAAATATGGGAATCCAAAGAGTATCTATCAGGAGGGTCTTCAAGCAAGAGAATTCATTGAAGTTTTCGAGCACGTAGGGACTTGTGTATACATGCATGTATGTGTATGTGTGCAGCGCATAAGAATTCACATATTGAGCATGAGTAAGACCAGTAAGTACAAAAATTGAAATATACAGTTTCAATGGAGAATAGGTGAGATTAAAGTATTTACAGTAGTTAGGGAAAAAATCTACAGTAACATTTCAAACTTCAGCGATATGGCACATCTACAAAATAATGCAATTCGGTAATACATTGATGTGGATTATGAAACATGAAATGAAACCTTTACAAAGGCTTTGTTGATTATTTCGTTGTAGAAGAACGAACCAAACACAAATCATTTCACAGAAAATAATTGTATTTGAAGCGGACCTGGATATTACAAGGTGGCGATTAGTGGTTCGGATCCCACTTTAAACAGGTCCAGAAACCTTCACAATTTCATTTCTCGTGAAATTCTAGCCTTATTTGATATATCTCATCACTCTCTCCCCATTAAAAAAAACTGAGTTAAATTCAATATGGCGGACGTCCGTTTGGAACACACCCTCTAAGCCTAACCTGTTCCTATCATGTCCAATTGTCCCCAGTCTAACTCCTTAACATTTTATAGGGGGTGTTAGGGACTTTTTAATCACCCTATATTGAATTCCGTTCTCACTGGGGAACAAACTCGGGACTCTTTGCTTACAAGACGGGGCAATTAAATAAATTCATTGCAAATTATGATTTGAAAATTTTAACATGTTCCCTTTACACCTGCGATCACACCCTACCTCTAGATTTTCCATGCCATGCTTCAGAGTGTAATTCTTGGCAAACTTGGACATTCTCGTTTGGATAAGTCTTCTTTCTCTCTTGGTCGAGCTTTCAAGTTTATGGAGCGAGAAGATTTATAAATCCTCGCTGAAAATTTGTTTTTGCATGCTTAATTTGTTACCGGCCACATTTCGGGTGCGAGTGACTTTTCTCTTCATCTTCCTCCGTAGGAATAGCTAGTGTTATTCATGGTGCGTAAGCGGACCACAAATACGAACGTCCGATCTCCATAGAGCTATATGGTTAATCTCATGTCAATGTCTTTGGGCTTATTCTAGCGTGATAGATAGGTTTTCTGGAAAGTGCCATATGAGTGTGACAAGACACCGTAGTAAAAAACCCTATTCCTTGCATTTTCCGGCTGCTTGTTATAAATCAGCTATTCCTGAAGTTCCCTTAGTCTATTCAAATCTTCAACTGTCACTAATTCAGTCTTACATGAAAAACGGAACAATAACAACTGTAATGACCGAAGAGCAGTAGAAGTTTAGGATGCAACAACTCAACGTCCATTTAAACACCTGGTCCACAACCACAAACTGAAATAAATTACTTGGACAGTGTAAATTCAGCGTAAATATAAACAGCCAGTATTTCATTTATGATCCAGTGAGTGTCGTTTTCCATCATTCATAGTAAGTTACAGTTTCGCCTCTCTGCTTGTCAGAGGCACGTAAATTATAGTCATTTTAAGAGATTTTGTAGCTATAGAAAGTATTATAGTTCTACGAATTGATCTTGGACTTGAATCAGAATAAAAAGAACTTTAGAAATCCTCTTAGAAAATTTAGGAAAGTCCTCCAGTGTATTGTACTACACCACCCTGTTGTATTGTTGTTGGAAATTGACGTTAGGAGAGTGCTACAAAAAATTATGAAGAAATTTCAGGCAGCAACACAGTTAAATAATATGTTCTTAAAAGTTTTAGGAAACTTTCAGAAGATAAAAAAATGTCCAGATTTCCCAATATCGAAGCGTTTCCTAGACGTTAATGTCAAATTGAACATATGAATGTGTAACCGATTTTGACGCACCCCTTATAAAAGTTGACCCGCCCTCGCTGGGGAAAAAAGGGCGGCAAGAGAAGTTAACGTCTTTTCTGGGGAACGGTTGATGTGCATTGCAGAGAAGACAGTCCGAGTCAAGCATTGATACGGTTAGGATCCGTGTTACGTTGGTTATTGGTTTCGCGGGCTGTGAAAAAAACTGTAAGTGAACTATCGGCCATAATCTCTGCCGGAAAGAGAGATAGTGTCTAAAGAACAAACTGTAAGTGAACTAACGGTCATGATCTCAGCCGGAAAGAGAGATAGTGTCTAAAGAATAAACTGTGAGTATACTATCGGCCTGTGCAGTATCTCTACCAGAACCTGAGAAGAGGTTACTAAAGAAGAGAGGCTACATGTTTATTATGAACCAACGACAGGAGGATTAGAAGATTGAAGACGTCGAACTCGGTATCAGCAAGACTTGTGCTTTCCCCTCAACTCCCCCTAAGTGTTCACCGTTAGTGTTTTTCGGCGTGTTTATCGCCAAGTGAATTGAATACCTAAGTAGTTACATCGAAGACGTAAGTACTCAGTGAAGTAACCACTAAGTTTGGTCTAATATCTCGACAAATTCACACCGGAAGCTGACTAATCTGTGTATTCCGGAATCGTTTGTAAACCACAGACGTCAGGTGCCTGGGCCTTTAATAAATATTAATACTGTATTTTGTGGTGTATAAATACTTAGATAGTTAAATATAAAAATTCACTGCTAGTCTCCTTTTGTGTTATTGACGTTGTTCGACGGCAGAATAAAAAAAATGCGCTAGTAAAACCAAAGAAAAGAAAAAAACGATATAAGTGCGTCAGGATTTATGTATCTGTTGAGGAGAAAAAGATTTATTAAAAAAAAAAATTCTCTCTCAATAGTGGTCCTGGGCACTACATAAAGTTTGAGTCAATACTCCTCTCCAGTGAGTATTTGAAGCCAGCTTCAGCCTCGAGACGAATTTAACAGGAATCAATCTGGTATTCGTGGATATATTACAGACGTTTCGCAAAGTTTCTCTATGGGCATCAATAGCATTTTTAGATATCGAAAAAATCTGAAAAACTATAAAGTATTTGTTGATGTTGATTCAGTTCATTCTGTCACTTTTGGCTAATCGCTATGAAGAAGGTGAATAGTGACAAGACGAAGTGGATGATGTGATCATTACCAACGCATATGGGCAATACAAGACAAACCCCCTCCGGCTGTGGGTACACGTTGCAGAGCTACATTCTGGAAATTGAAACCAAGAATATGTACTACGTGGAAGATAGGTTATATTGGAATGTTATATAATCATAAATATGAGTTCATATCAAGAAAAACGTTTGTATTAAGCCCACTTTATGCCCAAAGACAAAACCCAATTATGAACCATTTGGCATGTCAAAATACACAGGATACTTTTATCAGCTGATGTTCCTTGTGATGTACTAAAAATGCATCAATTTGGAAGTTCAGGCAAGATCATTTGAATGATTAAAACAAATTCACATTTATCTGTATCAATTGATGCATTTAAAGTAAAATTGTGTTGAACTTCCCATTTGATGCATTTTTAGTGCATCACAAGGAACATCAGCTGATAAAAGTGCCCTTCTATGCATTTTTGTATCTATTTTGACACACCACATGGTGCATCATTTTCAGGTTATGTACGTTAATGTGTTATTGGAGTCAACATAAATCTGTCAATTGACATTTTTGGGTTCTGTGTGCAGACCAATCGGTACTGGACCTACAGTTTGATATAGGGTCCGAACCACTGTGCAATGTACCTAAACTGGTGATCGTGCCCGAATCCCTTTGTAGTCCGGCCGATATGTGCATCTTTGTGATAAAAGCATGAAACTTCGAATGTAGTTTAATATCCATCTTAATATAATTTGATATATTGGAGGCATTTAAAATATCCTGTTGATCAGCAATAGCTGACGTTTTCAAAATGCCGGCCGATTTATTTGTATATCTTTTGACACAAGCGGTGTAAATTAACTTTTATTTGTCCTGTTTGAAGAATTATCTCTGTTATTGGTCAAAGGAAAGGAAAACATAGGATGTATTGAGGATCCGTATACGGCCATTTTGAAAATTCCCCTCTTATGGGATATTTTCAGTGCCACCAACCTTCAAAACGTTTGATATGATATTGCTAATTTATTGAACAATTTTCGTGCTTTTATCACAAAAATGCACAATTCAGCAAACATCTGCACATATTGACCGGACTATAAATGGTTCAGTATTTTGTGTTTTTGCCCCTGGAATTTATACAACTCATAAATCCACATCCGTGAAATATGATAATTACTAACTAAAGTGTTGATAATTAACGATTACACTTCAGACTTCAAAATTGAAGCTCTTTGAACAGCAACATGCTATTGTAAACAATTTTGAAAAACGCGCCTCTTTAACATAGTCAAACAATGTAATTTTCGTCATTAATATGCATTTGGAATGCTTTCGTAGCCCTTCAAACAGGACAAATAAAAGTTAATTTACACCGCTTGTGTCAAAAGATATACAAATAAATCGGCCGGCATTTTGAAAACGTCAGCTATTGCTGATCAACAGGATATTTTAAATGCCTCCAATATATCAAATTATATTAAGATGGATATTAAACTACATTCGAAGTTTCATGCTTTTATCACGAAAATGCACGATTTTACACATATCCGCCGTACTATTGCTTACAAGGTGATAAAGCTTACATTACTCCATCAGTGGGCCCTTCGTTTCCAGCCGGGATGGGGTGGTTTCTATTTTGAACAATTGAGACGTACGCGTGGATCAAACTTATTCTGTTTCCTTGATGATCAACCCACGGTCTCGCATTTGATTGTCAGGGTTCGAGTCCCAGTATGGTCATAGATATTCATGTGGGAATGTCCCTGCATTAACTTCTTCTTGTCATGATTGATCTTCATCGTCGCGATGCGACAGATATGACAAAGAAAGCGACGCAAAGTAAGATAAATACAAAATACAAGTACGAACTTGAGTTTGTTCAAATCTGTACCAGAGCTATGCCGTGGGAGATGCGTTGACGTCTTGTTTTAACGATTTCAGTATATAACGTTCCCCCGTGCATCGAGGAGGCATCAACCGAGACGAGGCCACTGTTTAAAAAGATAGTGTGGAACGCCAACGGAAATGGAAGGTGTTAAGCAGGTAAACGTACGCAATCGTGCGTCAGATCTAGCACGCGCCACGTTCGATGTCAGCAATGTGGATTTCGAAAGAGAGAGGACGAGCTTGTTTATACGGGCTGTATACGCAGCCTGTCGTTTGTGTATTTACATTGCGTTCGCGTGGTTTTCCTCAATCCATGTCTCGTTATGATCACACGCTATCGCTCGAAGAGCGACACGGAAATCAAGATGCATAGAAGCTACTTTTGGCTAGAACAGGGTTTCCAACTGGCGGCCCGCGATGCCTTTGTTTGCGGCCCGCAAAGCCAGTTTGCAAAATACGTTCTATTTTTACTGAAGGAACGGAAGCTCTGTGAAGAAGAGAGATCTGTTTTACTACGCACGAAGTACGAAGTGATTTCCAGTGTTCCAACTCGGATTGTACTGAGACTGATTGTTAAAGTTTGTGCAAATATCGAAATGAGCCACATGAAATGAGCAGCATCCAGCTATTTAGCAATCCTCTTGCCGTTAACATCGAAGGACAAGAAGCTTCTCTCCAACTTGAATTGTGTGATTTGCAAGGCGATGTGTTCCTTCAAACTAGACAAGAAAGGGGGGCCAGAGCTTTTCAAATACCTTTCAAAGGAACGCTTTCCAAACCTTCGTAGTTTTGGGCAAAGAATAGCATCGATGTTCGGCAGCACATACAGGTGTGAAAGTGTTTTTTCTTCAATGAAGTTCATCAAGAACAGCTACAGAAGCCGACTGGCAGATTATTCACTGTCACCTGCTGAGACTTTCAAATACAGAAATTGAAGTAGATATTCGAACTTTGACAAGAGAAGCAGATCGGCCTCAATTTTCACATGGAACACTTACTATTAAGGATTCTTATTTGTATGGTGTGTTTTTCATTTCTTTCAATTCATCCATAAGTATTGGGTTTTTGTGAAATAAATTGTAATTATACAATTTTGATTTGTGATTCCATTGTTTTTATTGCCTCATTTAAGAAATTTAGATCATGCGAAAGTACTACATTTTAAGTTCAGTACTTACAATTTTTGTAATTTTTAATACCCCCCCCCCAAAAAAAAATGCGACCCGCCAATCAAATGCTGGATATAATTTTGGCCCTCGGACCTTTTGAAGTTGGAAACCACTGGGCTAGAACATACAGTTCTGAGTACGTACGTTTATTATCGAAATTCCATTTTCGATATCTCCGGATATACCATAGAACCGAATTTCCAATGGTTCCCAAGTTCGATTACTACTGGGATTCAAATTCTTCTGGTTCGGCTAATTTGCAGGTTGGCTAAGGTGGATTTCAGACCAAAACGACAAGCGACATGCACCTCGAGAATTTCACCAATCGAGCACAGGCTTCTGCGGCTTGTCATGCCGTTACAATGCGAAACGTTGTTGTTGATTGACTCGTTCACAAGCGACAAGCAACACGTGTCGCACGTCACTTGTCGCTTTGGTCTGAAATTTCCTCTAGTTTCACACTCAAGCGCCACGCGTCACATGTCGCTTGAGAACGAAGCAATCAATAGCAACGCTTCACCCTGCAGCAGCATAACACACTCCACAAGTCTGAATTTTTATTGTTGAAATATTAAAGTGACACGTGACACGAGTAGCTTGTCGTTTCGGACTGAAATCTCCCTTTAAGCGCTTTTATGTTGAAATAGAAAGCGGTAATTAACAAGACAAGACACAAGCAATACTTGTCACTTGGACACAAAACTACAGAAATAAATGCACTATTTCGTATCGGAGTGACACAAGCTGCATATATCGCTTATCGATGCATGCCGCACGGATTGGACTTTCTCAATAGTGCGCAGTGTGTCGCTTGTACTTCGCGCATGCGCAGTGAGTGATTTATTTACAAACATGAGGGAAAGTGCCTATTCCAGTACGTGCAGTTTGTTTGTACCTTTGTGGGTTTTCAGCCACGTTTGTCTAGGCGCGGCGATGGGGATGATGGGGATTAGTGATGATTAGATAAAACTAATGAATGGACGCTCACAAAGAACACTAATGTCAGGGCCGGGACTCGAACCCGGAAACTTGGGCAGCGAATCGAAAGTCGACCACTTTACTCACGCGATCAGAGAGCTGTTTGTCAGCTCTGTGTGAAACTGGTGTTGCGTGTGGTTTCTTGCTTGTCACTTCGGTCTTAAAGCTCCCTAAGGTCTCAATTGGTTTGCCTGCCATCAGTTGAAAAAAATAATTCAATTTCTTTTAAAAGTCCCATATAGAAACAACTAGTTTATAACAACACGCTTTCAGTCTGAATGAATTTAGATCTGCATTTCTATAGGATCATCCGAAGCGTACGTAAGCAGCGAAAGAAACTCCCTGAGTCTATATTGGCAGTTAGGAGATTACGAACGCAGATGAAGGTTATTTGTTCCATTTGACCATCCCTTCCCACAAAGACATTATGAAAGAAATCTGAAAGCAAGGAGCGGCACGATCCTTGTGTTAATAAGCCAGCGGAAGCCGACGGAATTGGTTTCGAGAAATTGCTAACAACAATTCACGAAAGGGGGCAAGGTAGAGAGTCTGCTGTTTTTATGAAAGGAAATCGGCAATTTAAGAACCAGCCTCGCCTTTACTGTTTTTGCCTTGTAATTTATCCTTGTAGACTTCTTGCTTTTTTTTAATGCCAAACCTTTTGCACCTGGATTTGAAATTTGCTTTTAGTTTTGTGACCACTGCCTATAAATCACGTATTTGATACACAGTCGCATGAATATTCCTCATCTCATCAGATTGAAATTCTGGCTAAGCCACTGCATAACACATTTAACCGGAGCTGCTCTCAAAAAGTGTAAAGTGTTCTACCACTTACCACAGGTTGTGGCGCCCCAGTCGACTGCAGCTTTTTCAAGCGCTAACCGTTGCATCTGTGTTATATTAATCTGTGTTCAACTCCCTTTTCTTTAAAAGATGTTATATTTCTTTCTTTAAAAATAAGTTATTGTTAATATCACATATATATAAAGGGTTTTTAAACTCAATTCTTACTGAAAAATAATTTTAAAGATTTTGTAATTTCGTTAAATTAAAAGAAAATTGTAAAACGTTGTAAAAGTTTTATAACTATGAATGTATAAACAACTAGGGTTGTCTATGAGAAATGCAACCAAATTTTCTGTATAAAAGAGCGATAGTTTTGTAAGCGTGTGGTACTCTCTGCTGGTTGTTGAAAGGCTGGTGATTCAGGGTACGTTTGGGAAAATATCTTGCCGCGCTCTTCGGGGCGGCTTTGGGGTACTTGTATTCCAAGGCGGATATTTCTTAACCCAACTCTGAAAAGGTGTTCTTCTTCCATCACCAAAGGACCAGGGTTTTAAACTGCGGTATAACTAATAGGTTTCGGCCTACAAGTTATATCGGTGAATTGTCTGTTTAAAAAGTTTTGGTATATCGTCAGAACCTCAAATAAATCTCTAAGTAAGAGATACTAATGATCTTTCATTTCAAACCAATATAGGTAAAATAACAAAACAAATCCTACACCACAGACCACGCAGGGGCTTGGTCCTACTAACCCTAAGATGCCCTTGAGAAGACCGATAAAGGGTTTTATACGGACTAACCTAAAACCCTAAAGGCAGAAGGTGCGTGTCACGGTATATACAGTGTTGTGTGTGATAGTTGTAACACTTGTGTTATAACTATCGCAGCAAGAACATTAATTCGCTTTGTCTCGATTAGTCAAAGTGGAAGAAAAGCAACGCTAAATAACAGATGGGGCATTCCACGAAAAGTGATCCTACTCCATGATAATAACAAAATGAATTAATAGGAAATTATTATTGTCTTTAATTGCATTAAGGCGTATATGTTTCTGAATGCATATAATTTACACATTTTACAATAAAAGTTACTAGAACCTGGAGCCTATATGCTTCACAGACAAATTAAGTCAAAATTTGCCAATTTTTTAAAGCGTCACACACGTAACGCACTTTTGTTAATCCTTTTCTTGCATTCAGTCTATGCCATCATACTCAAGTTTTTTTTAAATTTGTTAGCAGACATCACAAAGTACTTCATAATTCTATGAAATCAGATATGTTAATCCAATATCATGTCCGGAACCTTAAATTGTGTGTGTAAAATGGAATGCCCCCTATACAAATTCAACAGATATCTCAGTGGAAATCACGGGAAGATTACACTTAGTTTTTTGAACGTTTATGTAATAAACAAAACTCAGCTAATTTCAAATACTGTATTTATTAAGACTAATAATAATAATAAGGAATTAACTTTTATAAAAAATATACATCCATATATGAATACATGAGCATGCAAAATTACTGAACATACATACAAAGCGCGCGCACGCACACACACACACACACACACACACACACACACAGTATATACGTGATTATATATATACGTACATATATACTCTATGTGATCAAAAGTATCCGGACACACTTCGAAACGTGTGTTTATCATAGAGGGCGACACAGTACTGCCATCTACCGCGTGGAACACATAGTGAGCGAACTCAGTAGTCTGCAGACAGTGTGAGACAGCAGTATGGGATGGTCTGAGGAACTCGCAGACTTTCAACGTGGTCAGTTGGTTGAGTGCCACTTGTGTAGGAAAACTGTGTGTGAGATTTCCACCCTCCTAAACATCCCTCTGTCCATTGTTTCCAATGTTATAGTGTAGGGATGTGTACAACCCAAAAGCGTGCTGCCCAACCTCCCTCGTTGACCTTCAAAGACCATCGAGTGTTGAAGAGGGTCGTACAGCATTATCGTCAATCATCCATCGCCACCATCACACAGGAATTCCGAACTGCGTCAGGATCTACTCCAAGCACCATTACTGTTTGGCGCAAGGTGCGGCAACTTGGTTTCCGTGACCGAGCAGCTGCCCATAAGTCAAACATCACACAGACAAATACCAAACGCCGCCTCGTTTGGTGCAAGAAACTGGACCATAGAACAGTGGAAAACCGTTGTGCGGAGTGATGAATCACAGTACACAATGTGGCGATCCGATGGTAGGGTGTGGATGTGGCGAATGCCTGGTGAACGACATCTACCAGCCTGTATAGTGCCGACAGTGAAATTCGGAGGTGCCGGGGTTACAATGTGGTCATGTTTCTCCTGGAGGGGGCTTGGCCCCCTTGTTGCTTTACATGGCAATGTCACGGCATAAGCTTCCGTTGACATTTTAACAGCTTTAATGCTGCCTACCGTCGAAGAACAGTTCGGGGATGACCGTTGTGTCTTTCAACATGACCGAGCACCCTTCCATACTGCAGGGCTTGTGGGGGAGTGGTTTGACGACAACAACGTCTCACTAATGAACTGGCCTGCGCAGAGTCTTGATTTGAAACCCATAGAACATCTCTGCGATGTTTTGGAATGCCGACTTCGTGTTAGACCACACCGATCCACATCAATACCTCTTCTCATTTTGGCGTTCTGCGAGGAATGGGCTGCCATTCCTCAGGAAACCTTCCGGCACCTGATTGAAAGTATGCCTGTGAGAGTGAAAGCTGTCATCAAGGCTAAGGGTGGGCCAACACTGTATTGACTGCCAGTGTTCCCGATGGAGGGTTGCCCAAACTTGTACTTTATTTTCAGGTGGGTGTCCGGATACTTCTGATCACATAGAGTATATATCTCGGATTCATTCATACTTTTCTCATTTGTTGTAATGAATGGTTTCGTTTTGTCTAGATCCTAAGACAATATTGAAAAACTATTTCAATTTTTCTTATTTACCATTTTTTAATCACTGAATTGTTCCTCTTAGGCGGCTGTATCCTTTATTCTATACAAATATTTCCCGAATTGGGCGTGTAACTTGTACTTGTTTAATAAGAAAAGCACAAAACGCGGCGTTTGAAGTGTACTCTTTTTTACTGCATAATACACAATGCCGTAGTAGGCAGCAGTAAGTAGTCCTATAATTATGGGTCACGATTCAAGCATATGTGCCCTATAGCAGAGTCCCACAAGAGTGCACCATGAACCTCACCGTCCGGCTGAGCTGTAGCTCAAAATGTTTTTCTTGGTATACCCAACGAAAATAGAAATAGTAGGCAAATTGCCAATTACCAGTTTCATTCAGTTGATGATCATAACTTGAAATGGTAACGACAATAGGCAGAAGACAATATATGCTTCACATCAACATAATTCCATATCTCAAAACAATATAGGATTTACAATAAAAGAGAATGACAATAATGATGGACAATTTGCCTAATATTATCTTTACCGTTGACTGTACAGTTCCCACAACTAAGTTCCTACCCATACTGTAGGGTGTTGTTTCCCAACGTATGTTCCATGCAAACATGATGACTGACAGTGCTGTTAAACGAGCCCTTAGAAAGGGCAAGCAAGATATGTCAATTAGTTATTCAAGCCCTTAGATGGCAAATACTTTTCCTCATCAGTATCTGACACACCTGTACGTTGGTTGCTATCCCCTCCGCTGTGAATGCGGCATCCAAGTGTTCAAATTCCTCTCCCAAAGCCAAGGAAAAGCTCTAGCTGGCAGAGAACAGAGCACGTGCTGTCTAGTGCATTGAAGGAATCACGTGATTACTGGCAAAGCCTTCCAGCAGACAATAGACCATCTAGAGAAAACCTTCTGGCCTGTAGCAAGCGCTCAGGCATTGCTATACGCTCGTGTTGTTGTACGATTGGAGGTCAATAATGATATCGCTCCAGCTGTCCACACACTGCCAGTTTGTTTCCACGGATGGATTCTTATGACGTCGTCGCGTCGCTTTATCAAGCACCATCATTGTTAACGGAACGACCCAAAGAGTTCACAGGATCCAGATAAGGAAAATAAATATTGACGTTTCTATTGGATAACACACACGAACCAATAGCTTTAAATTAATTTTCACCCCATTGAGACCGCGTCCTTTTTTTCAACATCGATGTTTGAATTCTGATTCCCATGTACTTTTCCACCTTGAACTAACAGAACAGAAGACGTCCGTTCAAGGTTTATTGAAGATCGAAGCTGTACGAAGGATTCTGTGTTATTGTTTGCTCAATACAGATCGGAGGAGTAACAATGACTGCTGAAACCTCACAAGTGGCGGTGTAATTTCTCTTTCTTGAGTTTTCT
The DNA here is from genome assembly GCF_977018435.1 of Lepisma saccharinum. Lineage (NCBI taxonomy): Eukaryota > Metazoa > Arthropoda > Insecta > Zygentoma > Lepismatidae > Lepisma > Lepisma saccharinum. Next base: position 57,474,291 of record NC_139239.1, read on the forward strand.
TGTGTCGCCAAAGGAATATACACTCTTGTGGCAGGATCTGAGAACCTGGCATCCACAGAGCCCGAATATATATTATGTTCAAGGTACCCTCACTTTGTGTGTGTGTGTGTGTGTTTGTCTATTCGACATTCGAAGATCATATTTTTGAAGATTAAGAAATTAAATTCATAGCAGTGTTGAGCATCATTTGTACAATAATTTGGCAGACTTTATCAGGAGTACGTCGTTTATAAGCGGCAGAGGGAAAAGGGGTGGGGGGAGCAAATCCCTTAGTTTGTGTACATATTCATTAGTCAATTATACTCTGTCCCGGTAAACTCTGGAGCGAGCGAACGAAAACAAGTGTCTGCGAAAGTAGTGACTCGGAGAGTGCTCGACCAATGAACAAGTGCGAGGAACGGGATTGCGTGGAAAGGGAAAAGCGACTGTACCAGCCTTTCCAGTAGCATGTACTGCTTCGCTCCGCCAACTAACTTTCTCCCCTACTCTGCCATTATGTGCAGCCTTGCTCCATAGCTTCTCTGGATAGAGTATACATGCGCGCAACATCTATGACGTAGTTTTGGCATGTGATCTCTTTATTTGTTATTTTCTTTTTTCTACTGTGAACTGGCCTTTTCTTTCTTTCCTTTTTTGGTAAGTTCTCAAATGTGTGGAATTAACACAAGGAAATAAGGTTCCATCTGGAAGGAACTATATTGCTTCCAGAATTTAGTTAATGAGACTCAAATGACCTAAGATTCACCTCAGGCGTGGGGAAAACTACGGTAGCCGGACAATTGCGAAGACGGACAATTGCGATGAACACAGTTAGAAGTGAAAGGGCGGGTGGACAATTGCGATGACATTCTAAATCTTTAATCAAATTGAAGGGTGACTTAACACCCCGTACAATACCTCTTACAAAAGAATTATGTGAAATATTGATATTTTCGAATAAGACACTGATTCCTCTCATACTTTCTCCAGGCTTGAGACTGACAAGGTAGATTGTAAACGTACTTGCATTACAACCACTTTGACGTGTTTAAAATCAGTGTTATTTCACACATCGTCAGTCATAACTATTTCCTCATTCTCGTATTTTTGTTATTACTCTTCTCTCTTCTTTTTTTTTCTCGTCAGCACGGAAGTGATTCGTCAAACTTGGCTAGGAATTTGGTTCAATCAAATTTTTGAACATGGCTAGAGCCAACAGACACCTTTTGAAGTCACCCGTCCGTTTCCTCATATTTGCGAATACACTTTCCAACTCTCTCGTCGATTTTAAGGTCACGCTTCTTCCTTTTATGACCATCTAGATTAAGTTCCATCCACATGTACAGTATGCGCCAAAATATACAGTACTGAAATGAAAAGATGAACAAATGTATAAGACATGTTACAATATAGTGACTGGTCTATATGCAACTCATATAACAATGTGCCTTTTGGGTTGCATAACTGTCAGGAAACCTTAGGTTAGGTTAGGGCATGTGGAGTGAACGATTGTCATTTGGATTGCATATAGACCAGTCACCTTTTTCAAACTCGGTCCACCTTCACGACCGCTTCCGTATGAGCGGAAATAATGCTCAACTATGAATACTTTTTCCTCCGTCGAGAGACCCATTTCCAACAACAACTGCACAACACAACTTCCTTTTCACTACTGCGAACACGTGCAGCTGGAGCTATGCCCCGTCGACAAAGGCAACCACGTGTTCGAGATGCGCGAGTTTCAGTACTGTATATTTTGGCGTATACCGTACTTGATGTTGGTGTCTTCTGCTTGGCTCTTGAGGCAGGCCAAAACATCATGATTTTTTTGATGCGTTCTTCCAAGCCACCTATTTATTTTGTTGTTCCAACCTTCTACAGCATTATTAGTTCTGTGGCGCCTTTGGTTAGGTTAGGTTAGGTAGTGATCGTCGCAATTGTCCTACCATTAATTTGTAAAATGACCTTCAAGGCCAAAATCATCGAAATTGTCCGTCATTTTGATTTCATCGCAATTGTCCGCCATCGCAATTGTCCAAGATTCAAAACTACACTCTGTCTCTGGAATGCGTGAAGAAAGCAAGTGAGTGGAGAAAAGCAGAGCTGGTAGCTACAGCCGCGTTATCCCCTTCATGCAGTCAGTTCCTCTTTCACATGTTCATTGATAAAGCCCTCTCGAGACACTACTTGCGCAGAGGACTTGTTTTCGTTCGCTTGCTCCAGAGCAAGCACACTGCAGTCTTTAGTTTTTAGCACTAAATTCTGATAGTACTAATATTCATTTTACAATATATTTACATATTTTCATTGTATATACTTCCTACTTCAAAAGAAACACTGAAGGGAATAATAATAAATAAATAGTATTGAACAATATTTCTTCAATTACAATTGCTAAATTTTCACACGAAAGAATACAACAAGGAATCACATCCCCGCACACATTAAAATAAAAACATTTCTTAGTAACCGAAAATCTACAGGTTAGTCAATAACCATGGAACTGGCGGCATAACACATGAAAAGTATTCTGCTTTAATCCTTGCATTCTAAATGCCCAACTACTCATTTATGCGTACACGTAACAACCATCAGCAAGAGCAAAACACCACAAAAGCATTATTACAGCAAACTTCTTCAAGTCACTCAGCTCTTTTCCCAAGATACTCAGTTTTTATATGCGAGCGGAAACCGAGACTCTTTTATGGCTTCCATAACGTTCATCATCAGCAGAACATCTTGATTAAATATTTGTCCTAGTGCGAGAACCCTGAGTGCTGATGCCTCAGAGTTACGAATGGCCACTTTAGCTTCCAGGGTTGCCCGCTTAGGACGGCACGACATGCAATGGTGTAATTTGGGCTCAGTAATGGGGCTTTACTAGCTATTTAACTCCATCCATAATTGCTGTAATCCTTGTAACCCGTTCCCTGCTGAAAGGAGTTATGGGAAATGCGACGTCGTCCATAACAAAAATTATATTGGTAAGTCCTTAATTCTTCATCCTTTTTCCTTAAAGGACTGTTAAAATCTAACTAAACTAGACGAACAGTCAAAACTAGAGTGAAATTTATAATAAGTATATAATCACAGATATTTTTTGTAGAAAATATTTTCACTTTAAAATGAATTTAAGTTTTTCGATAAAATGTCCTTTTTTTATATAAAATTCTATAAATGCAACTATATCTTAGAAATTCTAACATTCTAGAAATATATCAGAACAATATCTTTTGATTTCCAGTAACTAAGAAATAAATATGAACGTCCTTCTTTTGGAAATCCAAGAATCTGGAAACTAGTCAAGTCTTTGGAACTTAATACTTGAGAAATTTATCATAGAGTCCATCAGGTATATCAAGATTTTTAGAAATCTACTGATGAAATTCATGAAAGGACACTCACAAAGAACACCCATGGCCAGGCCTGGGAACTTCTATGGTGAAACCTAAAGTCGACCACTTAACACGTTCCATCACCGAACAGGCAGAAATTCATCAGATCATCCATTTCAGAATTTTTGTAATTATCGTATTATATGTTATTATATCCTGTTCCAGTATAAGTAAGTAATTGAAATGCTAAGTGTCAGAGCCGGTCTAGAATTACCAATAAGGCGGTGGCATTTCATTAGGAGAGCGCATTGAATAAAGATTTCGCTTCCCCCTACAAAAATCCAGATCGAAAAAGTAGTATAGCATGATAGGCTATAGTAGAGTAAACTAAAGCCAGTTAGAAATACAGACCTTAAAATTACATATAGATTGGATAGTATAGGCACCAACCAACTTCTTTCATACGGAATGACGCAATAGGAGGTTACTATAATCTTCAGAGGCGCCCTGGGTTCGAATCCCGGTTTGGGTATTGGTATTCTTTGTGAGTGACTCTTCATCGATTTCATCACATTACTCATCCCCATCTTTGATATTAGCCAAAAGTGGCAGAAAGGCGAAATAAAATAAGCCAACACCAATTCCGGAAGCCAACTCATCGGTAATTGCTGACGCTGAAGTTTCTTGATGTTTGTGTTTGAAGTGCCATTTCCTTGACTTCTATATCCATTATTCCCCAGTTTCTTTGATGTTTATGCGATCTTAATTTGTTTTCCTCTGCATCTGTCGCTCGAGGGTTTTATCTTCTTCTTTCGTTTACTTTGAATTCACTCTGGCCGCGGGGTGCGGTGAGTGTTGTGCATTATGGCCGCAGTGTCTATTTGGTTTACTGCGGGGTTCTGGTGTCCTTTAAGTTCGTTCCAGAACTTTGTTGTTAGTCTTTTAATGACAACTTCTATCTTGTCAATTTCGAGATCTTCATGGATTTGCTGATTGGTTGTGTATCTATCGTGGCCGCTGATTATTCTTGTAGCTTTGTTCTGAATTATCTGGACGGTAATTAATGGATTTTCTTTGTTAATTTGTGGAAAATTTGTTTATTTAGTAGACCTGATACTAAATGTGAACTAATATTATTATTATGACGCTAATCAGACATTATATTTTGCCATGCCTTTTAGTATTCGAATATTGTGTATTAATAGGATGGTACGTATTATTTTTTAATCAGTAAAAATAATTATTTTGTGCTGCCATCTATGAAGGAAAATTGCAAGCTTGATATTTTCAGAGCTTAATTTCATTTTTATGTTAGATGTTTAGGTTGGAGATAATAGAAGGAAGAGTGGCAAGGGTGTATTCTGTATGCACCTTTTCGGTGCCCTAACGGAGACTTATGTTCCAGTGGGCTAGTTCGGCCCTGCTAAGTATTAAGATCCCAGGAACAAGCACAATATGACATGGGTCACTTGGTATATACGGTCAAGGGAACTTCTGGATTGTAACCATGCAATTTTTTTTAATAGGGTCGTTACAACCTATCAGTGACCGTGGCTGTACGATGGAAAGCCATTGTAAGTTGAGAATTATAGAAGTTTTAGGAATACAAAAATGTAATGTTAGAACTAGACAAATCTCCAACCTTCATTTGCAAAGAAGTTTCCTTCATGTAAAATAATGAAATACAATTATGACCGTTCATACTGAAGTCAACCACCTAACGGGAGGGATTCCACAGCAAACGAAGCATCTGTTTGAAGCAGTGACGCACTTACGCAACGTGGGTGTCTGAAGAAGCCACCACCGGCTGGACATGAGTGGAAGCGAGGAATGTCAACAGAAAGAGAGCTTCTCCTACCAAACTTTAATAAGGACTTGGAATTCCCACCAACGCACCAGGAGCAAGCACGTGCGAAGGAGCCATCAAACTGGTCCTCTGCAGAAGCGCATCCTCAGAGAAGTGTTTAAACACATTGTTTACTCGCTCCCTCTCTCCCCCCTCCCTCTCTCTCTCTCTCCCCCTCATACTCTCTCTGCCCGAAGTCCGTCTGATGTACATCTGCTCTGGAGTTTGAACGCTATGAAAAATGCATTGTCATTTCAACAGATACGTGGGATACATTTCTGGAATTATCCTCGTGTAGTTCCGAACGTTCTCGAGTTCTGTGCCTCGCCTTGTAATCAAGGGGTCCCGGGTTCGATAGCCAATGGAGGCACATAGAGGTTTGAATCCCACATTAAGCTGTAGGTCCAGTCCTGATTAGACTTACTATGCATAATATCGACTTAAAATTAAAACACCAAATCAATCAATCAAATCAATCGAGTTCTGAGCCACCTCAACAAAGCACTCTCGTTCCGGCGCGGTAGCCGCCGCTCCGTAGCCTAGTTGATCGTGAGACTCACTGTATTTGAAGGAAAAAATCACTTTGGCTGGCATTGTCTATTCGCCGAGTGACAAGGTGTCTGTGAGGATTTTTCACTTTTGTAGGCGCGTAGAGAAAAATTGTGTTTGCCCTCAACCAATCAAGGAAGGTTCACAGTGGAGACGATTTGCTTATTGTTTCGTTCTGCATTTCAAAAATTAACAGCCGCAACGTTTTAGCAATTTGGTGTGGGCAACCTAAAGGTACTCTTTTCTAGAACTGTCGCCCGACGGAGGCGTACACCGTGACGATTTACCTCGACACATCTCCAATTGTTTCAGTCGAATGTGTTTTACTAGCTGCGTCTTTTTTTGCAAAACGCAATGGCTGTTTAGTTCGGCAAAAAAGACACAGCTATGAAAACACATTCGAATGAAACAATTAGATATATGTCGAGGTAAATCGTCACGGTGCACGCCTCCGTCTGGCGACAGTTCTAGAATAACGTACCTTTTTGGAACGTCTCTGTTCTCCCAGACCTTCTTGATTCAACTGCGAAGCCACACCAGATGTTGACTGACCCAAGCGTGGTCTGATGCTAAAGAATTTACCGGACACCGTATTGAACACCGTCGTCTACTGACGTCACGATAATTGTTCTCGTTGTTAGGTTAGGCATGTTAGGTTTAGAGCTCAGCATAAGTAATGCCTTTTTGCTGAAGCCCAGAAAAACTGCCGTGTATTTATGCTAAGAGAACTGAACCTAACAACGAAGGCATTCCGCACTGACGTCAGTAGACGACGAGGTTCAATATGGTATCCGATAAGTGAGATCCAAAGCAACAAAGCACTGTACCCACCCCCACCACAGCATCAAAGAGAACCTTCCGGCACGACTTTTTCCATCCTTTTTTTTACATTTTCTACAGTTAGTGTACTCAAGTACATTGTTACTCCATTTTGTAATTGACACTTGCACTTCTTTTAAAGAAAAAGCTTTGAAAGTTATGGGGAAATTTTAGTTAGAACGTTTATATTGCGTGAACTCTCAAATAAGATACTAATTTTTGGATTTGTGAAAGTTGTGGAACTATTCATTATTTGGATTTGAAAACAAACTGGTTTCTATATTTAACACTCAAATTTTTGATTTAACGCATTTTTAACTTTCTTATTCTGTTCGAATACTAGCTAATTAAACTTTGTTTAGGTATATCAAGCTTTCCTTTTTCTTTCGTAATTAGAACACTGCTAATTCACAGTTAGGGTAGGAGGTCAACGTACCAGTGCGATCCCTTCCCGACGCCCGTGAAGATGAGGATGAAGTTAGCTGTCATAAGTCTTTCTACAATTCACCTGGTCGATCCGAGAAAATCTCTTCATGTTTGTTTCTTGTTATCGACGTCTAGTAGTTCGACGGGGACGGCCATCAATAATACCAAAAGCCCTCGGGAATATTGGTTTGAGTTGGTGTTTTAAGTCCACTTTATGCACAGTAAGGCTAATCGGGACTGGACCTACAGTTTAAAGTGGAATCCGAACCACTTGTGCCTCCACCGAGTATCGAACCCGGGACCCCTTGATTACAAGGCGAGGACGCTACCACTGCGCCATCGGGGAGGCCCTCGGGAATATTCAAACAAGATCGTAACTTAGAGGTTGATAAAGGCATAGCAGACGAGGGTGGAGGTAAACTTACTTGGGTGGTGGTTTTCTTTGCCACTTTGTGCAAGAGCCACGCCACGAGGAATCGACTCTCCTCTTGCGTTCCAAGGGGGAGAGTCAGCGAGGCGGCGATGACACACAAACCTGTTTTCGTTCTTTTCGTGCGAGGAGGAATCAATAGCTCCAAACGACACGCCAGGTACGCACATGCATGTGTGTTTGTTTGCGTTGGGGAGCTCGAACAGGCGTAGGGAGATTGCATGCAACCAGACGAGAGCCAAAGGGTGGGACCCGTTCTTAGTCACACGTAGGTCTCGCTGGCGGCGTTGGCAAAGTCAGCAGGAAGGCGGGGAACGAGTATTTTGGTCTCTTCCTCTACTCCACCGACGAATAATTAGCACTTGAACATTCCGTTAATGACGTCCAATAACTTACGCAGACGACGCCTCACACACACACCTGCACGCAGGACAAGTGAAAGTGACGCCAAGAGCATTGGCCCTCTCTCAAAAAGGAGAGGCAAATTTGCAAAGTGCCAGAAAGAACCACGGTACTGTTTCTATTCTTTGTACATAAATTGTAATAAGTCTTGGTCATGATCAGTGTTACCGAACTATGCACAATGAATTTTAAAAATGATTGAGTTTGTGCATCTATTTTAAAACAAAGCCGTTGTAGTTTCAGGTGAAAATCCTTCCCTTTCACCTAAGCTGTTACATCATCGGGCGAAGTAGGCCACGTGATTGGTCACTTGCGGAGCTGCCTTTCCTACGCGTCACAGCAGGCGCTCGAAACAGCCAATCAGAGGAGCATATTCATAAAATCTGGCTATTGGAGGTAGGAAATTACACCGGCCGTACTTCAGCTATTTAACATGCTCTGCCCAGAATTCGAGCCTAAAACCTTGATCACGAAACGATGGCAGTGTACTTCGCCCGAGCCTGTTTATAAGAATTGTCGCAATGGAATAAACAGTGAATTATTGTATTATTGTTGTGATTGAAAATTGTTGAAAAATGTTGTAGCATCAATATTATCCAACTCAGGTCTTCTTCATCAAACGAGAAATAAAAACTATGGACCACATAAATAAAGGTACTTGTTTTATTGATATTCCCATAGTTCGTAAATTAATTACTGGTGTGAGACGAGGCTTACAACCCAAAAGTGTATGTGACTGTACAATTGAGTGTAAAGGAAATAAGACCACGAGAAGGATGATGAAAGATTGAGAGAGAAAAATGGTAAGGGCGTACAGAACAAAACCGAGGACACTAATTAAGAAAGAAAGAACCAATTTTCGTTTCATTGATTGATTTGTTTCGTGTTTTAAGTCCACTTTATGCACAGTAAGGCTAATCTGGACTGAACCTGCAGTTTAAAGTGGGATCGGAACTACTATGTGCCTCAACCGGGTATCGTACTCGGGACCCCTCGATTACACGGCGAAATGTCATTCGACGCTGGGTGGGCGCCGGGGCCACTTCCAACGTTTAGAAAAGTTCCCGGATTTGAACCGGCCGGGGATCGAACCCGGGACCTTTAGCATGGTAGTCAGACGCGTTACCGACTGAGCCACCGCGGCCACTAACTTATAACTTAAGCATAAGCAAAAATGAATGAAATGGGCTGTTTTGTGTATCTTACCACTACTCCAACCAAAGAGTTATTACCCGAAATATTTTTTTCAGCTGCTAGTAAATAACAAACAAAACTGGCAACACTGATTCATCTTTACCAAACCCGAATGATCCAGGTATTTGCACTTTAACTACTGATAATGTGGGATGAAACAAGTATATAGTCATTAAGTAACATGGTTGCATGCATGCACTGAACCTACCTGCACTGAATCGTAGATGAAGCTGCGTTGTCTCCACCTGAAACGAAAGAAGGTGCAATTAATTCTTCTTTTATCACTAAACTTGAGGGACCTACCTACCTCAACGGTTGTTTGAACCATGTATTTAGTCATCTTATAATAATATTCAACATAACTACACAATGTTTACCTAAGATCAGATCATTTGTCTTTTTTTGGAAGTAGAGAGAGAGAGAGAATGAATTTTAAACAGTTGAATTATTGTATTCCCAAGGATAGTAGCTAGTTGTAATTTCAGGTGTTTCAAAACAGATCACTTACTGAACTTTCAATTATGTCAGAACAGATTAATTGTTGAAATTTTAATTATGTCAGAACAGATTAATTGTTGAACTTTCAATTATGTCAGAGATCAATTGTTGAACTTTCAATTATGTCAGAGCAGATCATTGTTGAACTTTCAATTATGTCAGAGCAGATAAATTGTTGAACTTTCAATTATGTCAGAGCAGATAAATTGTTGAACTTTCAATTATGTCAGAGCAGATCAATTGTTGAACTTTCAATTATATCGAAACAGATCACCTGTGGAAGTTTCAATTATATCGAAACAGATCACCTGTGGAAGTTTCAATTATATCAGGGCAGGTCTATTGTTGAACTTTCAATTATGTCAGAGCAGATCAATTATTGATCTTTCAATTATATCAGAACAGATCCCTTGCTGAACTTTCTATTATATCAGAACAGATCACTTGCTGAACTTTCAATTATGTCAGGACAGATCACTTGTTGAACGTTTAATTATGTCAGAGCAGATCAACTGTTGAACTTCCAATTATGTCGGAACAGATCACCTGTGGAAGTTTCAATTATGTCAGAACAAATCGATTGTTTAGCTTCCATCTATGCGAAAATTGATCAGATGCTGAACTTTCAAGCATGACAGACAGATCCATTGAACTTTTAATGAGAATGGATCAGTCGTGTCAGAACAGATCCATTATTAAACTAATGTCTGAAACTATCAACTGTTGCACATTCAGTCATGTAGAAATAGATCATTTGTTGAACTTCCAAGCAGAAAAGATTAATTGTTGTAGTTTTAACCAGGCTAAATCTTTTACACTTCTAGGAAAAGACTTACTCGTACATTCTTTTCTGAATGTTGTATCCATAAATCTTTGAGCAGACAAGATATTTCAATACTTTTACTCTCTTCAAATGAAGTTATAATACAAATCTATTATAAAGTGAACTTGCTGCTTAGGAGTACTATATTTTAACTTCCTTAATAGCTTTATTTGTGAATCGCAAGGCCCAAGGAGGATTAGAACCAAAATTTCTGTGGAAGAAAAGTAAGTCTTCATTCTCGGAAGAGGGTAGGTGAGATTAAGGAAACGGAAAGGAATAAGCGCGATATAAGCACGAAAACTTAATTTCGTGATTATTCCGGTGACTGTCAGACACAAAGATCGAAGAAGTAGACAAACCCTTGCCCGAGTCTCGCACGACCCAAATCATCCTCATGTTTCTTTAAAGTAGGCAGACTGAGTCAACGTTGATTTGAATCGAAGCGAAGAAAAGGTGATTGATGTAAGGCAGAGAAACGAGGCAAAGCATCCAAGGAACGGACCACTCAGGGCTGCCAACTTGGCATATATCGTTGGAACAAAGGCACCTGGAACTGATCGAAGCAATTAGATTGAAGTGACATTCTGATGAAATATGTGAAATTAAAGTTGTCCGAGGAACTAAAGGTGTGCATGGTTGAATGGATCGTAAGAGGAAACGAAAGGTGATGCGACTGCCAAGATGTAGGATAAAGGAAGGAGCAGCTGATTCTATGTCACCATTCTTAAGGGAACAGTCAACAGGTAAAGAGTAGTGAGCGACTGAACCAGTGTGTTAGAGTGTCATATTCGGTGATGCAGTTGAATATGAAACTGATCGTATCCACGGGTATAGAATTCAAATGAATTCCGAAATTTGCCTAAACCAAATTTATTTTATTATGCGACTTTTTCACACATACCAAGGGGAAATCTACCAAAGTATTTAGAGATATATTTAATATATATTGTTTATGGGAAATTCAAACTGAATTAAGTAGATTACAAAATTACTCTTGCTTTGTCCTACAGTTCCTAATAAACTACGTGTATATATTATTTCAAAGTTTTTGCTGCCAAATTGTAGCCCACTGTGAATCCATAACAATAATTTGTATTTCGTTTCTTAAGTTCGAAAAGTATAATCTGCCCCGAGATGTGAAAATCTCAGTAGAATTTGAAGTGTGCACAACATGGGGAAAACAAGTTTTCGTTCAATATCTGTCCCTTGATTGATTTCGCTCAAATGCAGCTACCATAAATATTGCATCTTGTAAGCAATTGCTTGCTTGGATATATATTCGAGTTAAAATCCCGTTCTTAGAGGGTTCGTAGTATCAAAACGAGGCGTCAAACAAATAATAGAAATATTAAGAAAAGTATAACACCATTAAGCCTTGTACTTGTACTTGTACTTGTACTTTTGTACTTGATACAGAGTCTGAAGAAGACCTTGCTAGAAGGTTGAAACGTTACGTTAGTTTATGTTTTTAATAAAATAAATTACTGCCTTGGTCAGCATAATTAGTTTTTCATAAGAAAAGTAGTTTGGCCTTAATGACCTATATACGTTGTGAAAGATTGCGTGGTTACACGTGTGATATATTGTATTTATACTGGAGATGAGAATGGAAGTTGACCTTCGAATCCTAGATAAGGATAAAACGAATATTTATAAATCGAGACGAGTACAAATACGAGACGAGCATTTACAACTCGAGATGGGATCGAGGACCTCGCCGATGGCGTAGTGGTAACGTTGGCGCCTTGTAGTCAAGGAATTCCGAATTCGATACCCGGTGGAGGCACATAGTGGTTCGGAATTTATTTTAAACTGTAGCATACAGTCCTGATTATCTCAAACAGGCACAATGCGAACATCCTAGTTTATAGCAGTGCCTCCCCGATAGCGCAGCGTCGTCACCTTGTAATCAAGGGGTCCTGGGTTCGATACCCGGTGGAGCCACATAATGGTTCGGATCCCACTTTAAACTGTAGTCCCAGGTCCGATTAGCCTTACTGTGCATAAAGTGGACTTAAAACGCCAAATCAATCAATCAATCAACCTAGTTTATACCCCCTTGGCATCCCTGTGAGAGTTCATGATGGTCAAGACAATAAAAACGGATGAACTGTGAATGTTAACGAAAGTTGCCTTTTTAACATACGCCAACCACAAGAAAGAAAGGAGTGGATTGTATCGTTAGGGTGCAGATTCCTTAGAGGCAAACGCTTCGACGCAATTCATCTGGTAGCTACAGGAAAACGGGAGAAAGGTTAATTAACCAGAACGGGAATTAGTTTTCTATTTCTCACCGCTCGCGGCTAACTGTGCCACCAACGGGGAGTAATTCATCACGGAACGAACATCTGTCAAGCCACAGAAGGGGAACAGCGTTCGCCCAGGAGTTAAGTGGAAATTATGTTGTATTACTGAGAGCAAAGAACAACTAACTTGAAGAACAGGCGATTTGTGAGCGTTGACACTATCAGAGACGGTACAGTCACGGACACTTCTGGGTTGTAACAATCCTATTGAAAGTAAATGGATTAGTTACAACACAGAAATGTCCGTGACTGAACCAACCAAGACGTGTGGGTCTGGTATGGAATTTCTTGACGAGTTTAAGTTGGTGTCTTAAGTCCACTTTATGCACAGTAAGGCTAATAGGGACGGGGCCTACAATTTAAAGTGGGATCCGAACCACTATGTGCCACCACCGGGTATCGAACCTGCACCCCTTGATTACCAGACGACGACGCTACCACTGCGCCATCGTGGAGAAGACCACATAAGTCGAGGCATGTCGATTGATTTGATTCGATTTATTTAGCATCGTTCTTCTTACATTTTTGGCTAATCGCGACGATGAAGATGAGTGATTATATGATGAAATTGATGAAGTGACATTCGCAAAGAACACCCATGCCCAGGCCGGGATTCGAACCCGGAACCCATAAGCCACTCCGCCACGGAGGTCGGCTCAAGTTATTTGTTATTTACCCTTAATTTCAAAGTAATATTCACTCCAGTCGGGAAGGAGACCGAGAGCTAGACAAGCATCTTTCTCACGAGACGAGACAAAACTATGCAAGTGCCATCTCTGATTTTGGGTCTGTACTATCTCTAATCGACACCGTCGCAAATCAGCAGATCTTTCGAAAACTACAATTTCACTTTCTACTTCACTCCTTCTCTCCTGTGTGTGTGTTCCCATACGAAGATGCAGGTGAAATCAAGTGTATTTAATCTTGATATCTCCAAGGTGATACATTGCTCGCGTACCTGAATGCGAAAGTGCAGGTTCATATATCAATGTGTCTGCTGGATAGACGCTGATACTATCGGCAGAGAGAGCAGATACCTTGCTTTTTGGCGTAGGCGCAATATATTGCGTTCCTTTCTAAACTGCGTTAAATTTGTTTTCCACTGCAAGAAATATCTTCTTAAGCTGAGAATCTGTCAATAATGCAGTGATTGTAGGAGGTAATTACACACACACATGGTGAGGCTGGTAGGCTTTCGATTACACGATAATTCTTCCCAAGATTGGCAAAAATTGTGTTTCTTGTAGAAACAATGCTATAAATATGTTTTAAATATTTTAATCAAAAAATATGTTTTTAACAAATAAAACTATTAAAACAATACCGATAATACTTATTTTCTAAAAAGAATTGTTGATCACTAAAATGTTAATCATCCAAGGAAAGACTATGTTTCTAGTTGTAAAGTTGTAAATATTTACAAGTAATATAAACATATTTTTAAGAAGTTAGCTAACGCTTAGCTAACTTCTTAAAAATATGTTTCTATTACTTGCAAATATCGCATATAGGTTCGAGAAGGTTAAATTAATCCACGGTTGCCAGGCCCCACGTTATCCCTCTGTTTTCCGAAATATCACATTTTATTGTGATTGTAACAAAATACATTAACATTAATAACAATGTACATTAAATAAGGAACTGTTCCATCCACATACTATTCAATTATAAAATTGTTTTTGAACATGTGTAAAGAAAACATAGGTATGTTTTATAAACTTTTGAAACATGATGTTGCCAACCCTGATTCTTCCGCGTGTTCTTGGGAGAATCCGAAAGATCAAATTGTTCATTATTTTCATTATCTCAGCAACGGGAAGAGGAGACGTTATTTTCAACAGAGAACAAATAGTGGTCTATGTACTACGCAAGTGAACATAAGTGAACCAATGATCATTCGAGTTAAAGACTGTGTAAGAAGGTGAAACCAGACATGCAGGCAAAAGTTCGCCGGAAACTGAATTTTCAACACTACACTGCTGTGTTTTAGCACGTGCACGCTTTCGGTATTTTGTCAACACTTGAAAGAATCAAATAACTAAGCATAATCTTTCCCGGCAAAACGAGTGGACAGGTTAATAAATTAAAAACATTTCTATCGGTTTACACAAATAGAAACAAAATTTTTGTAAGGTTTTTATCACTTACTCGTATACGCATGTGATTGATGATAGGCAAACCTGTTGATTTTTACCGGATGTTCCTGCGCGTCACAGGGTTGAATGTTCCAAATCTCGCATGTAAAAGGTTCACAGACTTGAGCGCGTTCAAGAGTTTCTCACATCCTTCCTCGTCTGTGGCCATGGACACAGAGAGAGAGCAGAGCCACTCTAATATTTCGTTGCGATACAAAAAATAAATTTATCCCTGCCCTGGAAGAGACATTGTCTGCTAACTCTCCTGCCTTTATCAGATAAGGGTTTTCATTTACTCTTTTGGTGAAATATCGATGAGCGTGTTTTGTGTTTCGTGTCCAGCCAATGCATATTATTTTTATACGGCGAAGTCGCTGTTTGGTGGAACTGCCGACTGGCACATGCAACTGTTGGTCCTCGTCCTTGATTCAGGGTTCTGAGATGAAAGAGAACACGTCTGATTGTAGTTGGTACTGACATCCACTTTCAGACCGCAACAGCCAGCTATTGATTTATAATATCTACATTATTTCCACGCCAGCTCCGAAGATTTTTACTGTTCGTTCTGAGGCTCAGAATGGAAGGAGAGGCGGACACACACACACACACACACTAATATCTATTTCAATATCTGGAACACGTTTTCAGGTATTTAAGTTTGTAAAGACTGTGAATAAAAGAATCGAAATGGAGTTTTCGGAGTCTAGTCATGTTCTGCATTTTGTTTTCGTTTAGGGTTGGAGGATATAATCAGATTTTCTTATATGGTATACGAAACGGAAAATGCATTTTGGACTTTCTGAATCTTAGAATTTGTTTCGAACAGATACATTTGGTCCGTGAATTACATCGCAGTATCTAATACAGGAAAGGTCAGTAATTGTACGTCTCATTTTAAGATGGTTTTAGGCATTCATTGAAACTGTAGATAGATCCTAGCATTGCGTTAGATTATCTGGTTTGTTCTTGGGCATGAAGATCTCAGTTAAAGTTTTCATCGAAAATGACGCCTACATTTTTGACACCTGTTGAATAAGGGATCATAGATATGCTTGGTTTGACGCACATCTCGTTGGAATAAATCAGAGAGAGACTATTTCGAGAAAGTTGATTCTTGCGAGTTTACTTGAGCCCGTTAGACTTACACCAGGTATTCATGACGGTTAAAACATGACCAAACAATACTATGGTTGCATCTGGTGATTTCGGTGGAAAATATATTTGTAGATGAGTGTAGTCTGCGTAAAAATGAACTCTACTGATTTAAATTGCATCTGAACATCAGACACTTTGCCACTGGAAACAGATGTTCCACAGGGACTGCAATAACATGAATTACAACATATAAAACCAACCAAGAGGTTCCTGCAGCACAACGGTGCATCATCACATCGAGCCTATTGTCAGAGATGTAATGGACGCAACTTTCCCAGCATATTGGATTGGTAGTGGTGGTCCAATTGCCTGGCCTCTTATGTAACCTTATAGTAATTATCCATGAACTCTTTTCAGAGGAGGGGATACTTCAGGGGTATAATGTGTACGAAAGTCCGATGAAAATCTCGATTATTTCCCTTAGTACGCCGCGCGGTCTGACGAAAGTAAGCCCAGTGTCGCCGAGGCTTTGAGCGCGAAATTTGAATTTGTATACATAATGGAGAAAAATCGTAATAATGTGGCACAATGGGACCAATCTACTTCGGATAACTTTCGTTTTGCAGGTAATACATTGGTGCATGTAACCATGTAAAATTTGGATGCCCCAACCGCGGGGGGTTACGGGCGGGGGCTGCATCCCCCGAATTTCAATGAAAAAAGCATGAAAATGTGGAGTTTGCTCCCTCTTCTCCAGCTACTTTGGGGAGAAAACCGGAACTTTTGATTTTTTTTAAAGAATGGACCTTCTGCAACAGAATAAAACTTGATTCATGTTTGTGGGTGCAATAAAATTTGAATAATAAGGCAAAAGGTAAAACTCTAGCGAATTTTAGCCAATTTGCATATTAATCATAAAATTCTTATATAACTGACACTATGGGACCAATCTACTTCGGATAACTTTTGTTTTTCAGGTAGAACATCAGTGCATGCAACGATGTAAAATTTAAATACCCAACCCCCGAATTTCAATGAAAAAATCATAAAAATGTGGAGATTGCCCCCTCTTCTCCAGCTACTTTGGGGAGAAAAACGGAACTTTTAATTTTTTTTAAAGAATGGACCTTCCGCAACAGAAATAAACTTGATTCATGTTCGTGTTCGTGGGTGCAATACAATTTTATAATAAGGCAAAAGGTAAAACTCTAGCGAATTTTAGCCAATTTGCATATTATTCATAAAATTGTTATATAAGTTAACTGACACTATGGGACCAATCTACTTCGGATAACTTTTGTTTTGCAGATAGAACATCAGTGCATGCAACAAAGTAAAATTTGGATGCCCCAACCGCGGGGGGGGGTTACGGGCGGGGGCTGCATCCCCCGAATTTCAATGAAAAAAGCATGAAAATGTGGAGTTTGCCCCCTCTTATCCAGCTACTTTGGGGAGAAAACCGGAACTTTTGATTTTTTTAAAGAATGAACCTTCCGCAACAGAATGAAACTTGATTCATGTTCGTGTTCGTGGGTGCAATACAATCTTATAATAAGGCAAAAGGTAAAACTCTAGCGAATTTTAGCCAATTTGCATATTATTCATAAAATTGTTATATAAGTTAACTGACACTATGGGACCAATCTACTTCGGATAACTTTTGTTTTGCAGATAGAACATCAGTGCATGCAACCATGTAAAATTTAAATACCCAAACGTAAGGGGGGCTTACGGGAGGGGGCTGCATCCCCCGAATTTCAATGAAAAAAATCATAAAAATGTGGAGTTTGCCTCCTCTCCTCCAGTTACTTTGGGGAGGAAACCCGAACTTTTGCTTTTTTTCGTTCGCACTTGCATCTTGTGTAGCTACTGTCAATCTATTTCTTCCCTGTAGACTCGGCTCTTTGTGGAAATATGTCCTTGTGGAAATACTCTATGTGATCAGAAGTATCCGGACACCCACCTGAAAATAAAGTACAAGTTTGGGCAACCCTCAATCTGGAACACTGGCAGTCAATACAGTTTTGGCCCACCCTGAGCCTTGATGACAGTGTTCACTCTCACAGGCATACTTTCAATCAGGTGCCGGAAGGTTTCCTGAGGAATGGCAGCGAATTCCTCGCAGAGCGCCAAAATGAGAAGAGGTATTGATGTGGATCGGTGTGGTGTAGCACGAAGTCGGCATTCCAAAACATCCCAGAGATGTTCTATGGGATTCAAATTAGGACTCTGCGCAGGCCAGTCCATTAGTGGGACGTTGTTGTCGTCAAACCACTTCCCCACAAACCCTGCAATATAAACGGGTGCACGGTCGTGTTGAAAGACACAATTGTCATCCCCGAACTGGTCTTCAACGGTAGGCAGCATGAAAGCTGTTAAAATGTCAACGTAAGCTTGTGCCGTGACATTGCCATGTAAAGCAACAAGGGGGCCAAGCCCCCTCCAGGAGAAACATGACCACACTGTCACCTCCGAAATTCACTGTTGGCACTATACAGGCTGGTAGATGTCGTTCACCAGGCATTCGCCACACCCACACCTACCATCGGATCACCACATTGTGTACTGTGATTCATCACTCCACACGACGGTTTTTCACTGTTCTGTGGTTCAGTTTCGATGCTCCTTACACCACATGAGGCGACGTTTGGCATTTGTCTGTGTGATGTTTGACTTATGGGCAGCTGCTCGGCCATGGAAACCAAGTTGCCGCACCTTGCGCCAAACAGTAATGGTGCTTGGAGTAGATCCTGATGCAGTTCGGAATTTCCGTGTGATGGTGGCGATGGATGATTGACGATAATGCTGTACGACAATCTTCAACACTCGATGGTCTCTGTAGGTCAACATGGGAGGTTGGCCTGCACCCTTTTGGGTTGTACACATCCCTTCACTATGACATCGGAAACAGTGGACAGAGCGATGTTTAGGAGAGTGGAAATCTCACGCACAGACTTCTTACACAAGTGATACCCAACCACCTTACCATGTTGAAAGTCCATGAGTTCCTCAGACCATCCCATACTGCTGTCTCACACTGTCTGTAGACTACTGAGTTCACTGACTATGTGTTCCACGCGGTAGATGGCAGTACTGTATCGCCCTCTATGATAAACACACGTTTCGCGGTGTGTCCGGATACTTTTGATCACATAGAGTATGTCCGGAAGGAAACGATTAGGAAACGATTGTGCAACGATTGTGCGTTAGGGAAATCGATGAGCTGTTATATGATACGAACTGTTTTTCCAGACAGAGGAGGGAAGGAAGCCTTTGCAATCGTTTGTTTTGTCTCTACTTGTGGATAGACTCACGCTTCTGGCGCCTCTGGCAATCGTCAAGCTTCATTGCATTTCTAACATAGAGGCGACAGAAAGCTGACACCGCCAAACCTCATCATATCCCTTCTCTCCTTGCCCCCCCCCCCACCGCCACTACTTCAGCTGGATCACCAGATCTAAACACAAAGAAGAATGTGTGCCTTATCAGTACTAAATCACAGCGTTGGAAGCTTGGAGGAAAACAGCATCGTAAATACCAAGCATTCATTGTGTCTGTCAACTGACCAGCGAACACGTGAGCCCAAAGCCCAAACACGTGACATATTCCGAGAAAGGGGGGGGATTTGGAATTTTTGTAAACACGATTGCAGAACCTGTTCCCGACCGAACTGCCAGTGTTTTAACCTCAATATACAAATATAAGTGTGGCAAACCGTCGATAATTGTATCTAAAGCTGTTTGTTGCATATATGCAACCGCGGCTGCAAGGGACATACTTTTTGTTGCACATATGCAACGGCGGGGGACTAAAGGTGACCACAATAACCACTGTCATTGCCACTGTTCACGGAGAGAGATTCTACAGCGAGTAGGAACAGAGTCGAAACGCCGTTTAGATGTACACACAACCGATGCATGCTTTCTTATTTCAATTTCAATTCTTGATTTTAAAATGTGAAATTGTACACAACCTTTATGAACACCCTGTAATCGAAACACTTACCATACCTGGATGGATAGTAAACTGGTGATTAAGACTCCGGATTCAATTAAGTAGAATAATCTCGCAAGCGTCAAGAGGCGAAATAATTACATGATTTAGAATGAATATTACCATGAAAAGTTTTCTGCACTATGTGTATATGATTAAGTGCTTGGACAATTATATAATTAAAATACGCACTCTCAATTCACTCTTCAAATGATAAAACATATAATGCTGACCAAGGCAAAATTTATTGTATAAAAAATATACACTAAAAACGTAACGTTTCCACCCTCTAACAGGGTCTTCTGCAGACGAAGATTCACAATAAATTCATTGTTTTATTGTGAATCTTCGTCTGAGGAAGACCCTGTTAGAGGGTTGAAACGTTACGTTTTCAGTGTATATTTTTGTACAATAAATTTTGCCTTGGTCAGCATTATATGTTTTATTAACATGGAAACGAGACTTAACAGTTTTTTTATTCAAATGAGTTTGATAGATTTTTAAGAATTGTCGGCTCGGATGTTACACCATATGTTTAAGATACAGATAATGATGAAAGGAGATAAAGTCTACATGTGTGGGAAACTCCTAATTATGCCTTCACTTATACGTGCCCACTCCGACTTATCAATATGTACCTTCTCCACATTCGCTTAGATTTTTTCTACCGCAACCCTGCTCGACAAATATGTAAGGGTTCTCGTCCCGATTACTAGTTCGTCGCCTTGAAAGCATCTAAAATCGGAGGTTCCTTAGCAGCAGATGGTCACTTACTTTATCTTTTGGTCGTGGTTTGGTAACAATCGAGGTATCTTAACGTTTTTACCTTGTCCTTCTAGGAAAATTGTCGAAAGAAACGACCCCGCGTTCTCACACGACGCAGACTTTTTCCACCTCAGTTCAAGGAAAACCATTGGGCTTTTGTATTAAATTGTACGGTTTTTTTGGTCAAATGATACCACAGTGGCAACAGTAGAGAACCTAATGACAGGAACAGTTTGACATTCAGATACAGGTCAAGGAAACGAAGCAGGTAGAAAGTTTGGCGGAGATTTCGTTCCCAGCGTCGAATGTTTTCTCTGACCGCGAAAAGAATAATTTGAAACAATGGTTATTCACAAGTAACAACGGACCTTCCAGACAGAGTAGTAGTAACAATATCGCCTTGTAATCAAGAGGGCCGCGTTCGATTCCCGATGGAAGCACATTAATGTCTTGGATCACGCTTTAGACTTGGGGCATCCATGCTATTTTGGCAAGTAAAGGCTTACACTAAATGAACACAATAAAGTTCCTCAAAATTTTCCTTTTGTCTTTCTCCTTTCTTCTCATTAATTTTCATTTTCTACTTTCCGCCATTTGATTTCTCTTCTTGTTTTCCTCATTATTTTGTATTTTCCTCTTTCTCATTATTTCCCCTTCGTCGTTATTTTTCTTCTCTTTCCTCTCGTCCATTATCTCATATTTTCTTCTTCCATTTTATCTATCCTTTGTTTCTCTGCGTTCTCTCTTATTCCCTTCTTCTCTTTCCTGTTGCAAAAATCTAGGGGAACTAAGACGCATCACATAGAAAAAATGGCTGGCTTGTGGGCCGTAGTTCGACGAACCTGCTGTAAACTGTAGGTACAATCTCAATTAGCCTGTGTGTATAAACTGGACCTAAAACAAACCTTGACAAAGCACAACATTGTTAAAGAAACGACTACGTACAAGAAAAGTATTACGTGAGTAACTTTTGGAAATTACAACTAACTTCATAGCATTTTATACCAAAGTTCCAAGCTTAAAGTCTAACCACACAGTATCACGTAAGCGCATAATATCAACCTTTCACACTGGGCCCACCTTGGAGTAAAAACCATGGCTTTCTATTTCAATTTGACTACTGCATAACTTTCTTCATTTCATATTAATTGTCTCTACTTCACTTCTCCATTTATTTTCTTCTTTTATGTTCTAAGACAATGATCTTCCATTAGAAGACGTTTTGAGAAAACCCATGGCAGAGACGTAACTATTGGGAACGCTCTAGCCCATACTCGCCCATGTAGCATAAAAAAATCGAAATTATAATAAACAAAGAATTCTCCACTGAGAGCAATAGAAAGAGAGAGAGAAATTGATGCAAATACGTAATAGAGAAACAGAGGAATGAAGAAAGATGAAATGAAACAAGTTAAGGAACAGAGGAAAGAGGGACAGAACCATAGAAAAAGATAACGATAGAGAAAGAGAAGCAGAAGAACAAAGAAAGAGAGAGGAAAGATAGAGAGGAAATAGAAAATATAGATAGGAAGAAAGAGAGAAGGGACTACATAAAAGTAGATAATGAAAATGCAAGGAAGAATAATAGAAAGAGGTGTAAAGAGAGGGAGAAAGAGTAAAAGTAGAAAGATGAGCAATACAAAGTTAGGAAAAAGAAAGAAGAGGAAAGAGAAAAGGGTGAAAGGAAGAAAGGGAAGTAAAAAACAGGGGAAGGAAAAGAGAGAGAAAGATAAATGAGGAGAAAAAGAACGAAAGAAAAGAAGAGGGAGAGAAAGAGGAAAAAGATAGAATATTAGTAGCTAAGACCACCAAAGCAGTGCCTTCCTGAAAAGATGTCGTTCCATAGGAGCCCACAAATTCTCTAGGCAAGGCAAGCCCCAAATTACCAGCTGCCACATCCAAAGGTTGCTTGTTGTACGGAGCTGCCAGCATTTTCCACTCATCCTTCAAAGCATGTCGCATGCAACTGGTCGTAATCATTTCCATTACCCTTCGTCTCTCGGACCTACAGTTGCTCTCAGAGGCTGGAAACCGTAATGCCACCCAGCATTATCTACCGTTTAACCACCCCATCATTATTGCTTTCTTTTACTATTTTTTTAAATTCCTCTCTTTTTATGCCTGATGTAACGGCCGGATAAACCAGATATTTTTGCCTGGAGACCATACTCCACACGCATCGCACACATATCTACCGACCTGCCTTCGCAGATTGCATCAAACAGAGTACTATACAGTAATAAATGTTTTCCTACCTCCCCAATTGCCAAGATGTGCCTGTTCTCAGGGCGTGGTCTCCGATCGTAATGACACCTGGTGGTGGCAAGAGGAATCACTCGGTGTGTGATTATCACCCGAATAAAGGGAACTGCACGGATCCCTTTAACTCTGTTATCAGTAAAACACAACCTCAATTGTCCTGTCATCCGCCATATTATTAGCGGCGCTGCGATCGCCCGGTCGTAAGAAATTAATCGCCGAGACGAGACGTGTGCCACTATCCACGCCGTGCATCGGATGAGGTGGGCGCAGGAGAGAAAAGAAAAAAATAAACGC
The DNA here is from genome assembly GCF_977018435.1 of Lepisma saccharinum. Lineage (NCBI taxonomy): Eukaryota > Metazoa > Arthropoda > Insecta > Zygentoma > Lepismatidae > Lepisma > Lepisma saccharinum. The sequence goes on from NC_139239.1 coordinate 57,497,442, forward strand.
GACGTTTTTATTTTAAAAAAAACTAAGGAAGTGTGGTGGAGTTGAGAATATTCTGTGCGAATGAAACGTTTTATTTGTTTATTATGTTGCGCACAACTTACGTCTGCCCTTTTACAGTCCACAGTAAATTTATTAAATTTAGACATAAAGCTATATATGCACAAAGTTTATAAAAATACATACATAAATGTTACTTGTACAGTGTAATAAAGAATTGATAATGTAGAGATTGATAGAGAAAATAGGAAGACAAGAAGGAGAAATGGAAACAACAGAGAAAGGAGAGAGAAGAAGAGATAAAGAAATGAAGAGAAGTAGAGGAACAGAGAGGGGGAGATAGATGGGAAATACAGAAATGAAATAATGAAAAGAGAGAAAGAAAGATAGCGGATAAAAGATAGAGACCAAGAAGAACCAGGGGAAATAAAGTTAACATGAGAGAGGGGAAAAAAGAGAGATAAAAAGTAAGAAAGAGAGAGAGAGAGAGAGATAGATAGATAGATAGATAGATAGACGAAAAAGGGAATGAAGAATGATGGAAAGAGAAGTAGAGGAACAAACAGAATTAGGGGCAGAGAAACAAAGAAGTGAAAAGAGAGAAACAAAGATAGATAAAAGAGAAACAGAAGAGTTAGATTATAGGTGTAGGTGATTATACTAGCGAGAGGAATATAAGAGCCTTATTATATATGCAGGTGAAACTCGTAAAAAGTAACAGAAGAAAACAAAATAACATCATTCGGCAATTTGAATGGAACAGACATTTCAGCTTAAAACTACATCACATTGAAAACAGATGTCACTTTTAGCTTTGCAAGCATTTAAGTTAAAACGATTAACACAAATGTGAGTAGAAACTTTGATAATGTATTTCAGTATATACAATTTTAATTTTGCTGTTACGAGGAAGAAGAACGTTTTCTCTTAACCCACAAGGTTTGGCTTGAATACCAAAACTTTATCACCTCTCTGATGTATTGAATGTGCCATCATGTTTAAAATAATACTTGAATAGATGGAACTATCATAATATGAAATGACTTTAAGGTCTTTACGTTTGTACTTTCTTTAAAAGTTTGAAAATTTTACCATATTGTCGAAGGTTCTAGGTCAACTCGCCAGTAATATAGACTTTCACCACTAAACAAAACAAGACTATAACGATTCTAAATATTACTATATCGTAAATATTAGTTCTGATTGAAGGCCGATTGTATGGGCGTAATTTGGGAATTAACTTGGGGGGCAGGTACGAACTTCAGGCTTAATTTTGGGGGCAGAGTCGAAAACTTTTTCATCCATAAAAATAGTGTTCAGGATTATTTGCTAAATAATGGTTACATTTGCAAAATCATGAATATTATTATTTATAACTTGGCTCCTCAGGTCATAGGATGTTAATAAAAGTATCCTTAACTTGTAAATTTTAACAAACCTGAAAATTTGGGGGGAGGGGCAAGTGTCCCTCTTGCCCCCGCCAACTTACGCCTATGGTCTTTCTCAAATGTGAAGAAATAGTTGATTCGGATCTACCAGACACACCATTGCGTTGCTTTCCTCCGGTAAAAATCTATTGGCTTTGTGGTAAGGTTGGTTTGATAATGTGATTATAATAATGGCCTCCAGTGCCTGGAGAAATGGAGAATCCAGTGCGAAACGTGTGGAACCTGATTACCCACAGGCCCTTACGATGTATGGTCACCTGCCCTACTCAAAGGTGGTTATTACAGGTAATCAGATAGCACAGTCTTCTGATTACTTCTATACGATAATTGGCCAATCACAAGCTAATGTTATTCATGGCGACGCAGCCCGAACACGCAATACTTGTCTTTCTTTTTTTTATCCCCATAATTCTTTGCGGTTGTACAACAAGGCTGGGTGGCGTTGTCTGGGTATCTCCGTGCGGGGGCGTTGATGCTACCTGGTAGATGAATGCGTGCGTAGATCGGGCTGCTTGCGAGGGAGGTGTGGTAGGAAGGATGCTGCGAGGGAGATGAATGTGGAGATATACTAATAGAAATACCATAACAGTAAGGTTTTGATGGTAGGTAGGACGAGCTTCCTTGGCCCTGGGGATGAGTTAATGAGGAGGGCGTTCAGTTAACGGGAGATTAAAACTTCTGAAACAGTCGTTCGCATGTAGCGGCTGAACACGTTTGCTTTCAGGAGAATGAGGGAAGAAGGCACGTTATCAGATCTCCTTTGCTAAGAAACTTCAACCTCATATCAAACACCTAGTAAATAAATCAATAGGAAAATTATGCTATTGCTCAAATCATGATTTGAAATGGGGTTCTTCACACAATTTGTTGTGTGAATTTGACTTTATGAGCACTGTTGTTATTGAATTGTTGAATCTAATTTCACCTTATTAAAAGAAAGGCATTTCAACTACAGTTTAAAGTGGGATCCGAACCACTATGTGCCTCCACCGGATATCGAACCCGGCAGTGGCGTGCCCAGGATTTTCGAAAGAGGGAGGGGGGTACGTATACTTTTTTTTAGTAGTCAGCCCTGATTTAGCCATATTTTCCTGCCTTTGGCGTTCTCTCTTTTTTTTTTTAAAGGAAGGGTTATGATCCCCGCCAACTCTCCCCCTTGGGCACGCCACTGGAACCCGGGGCGTATTTATTAAAGGGATACGTCGTTACCACTACGCCATCGGAAAGGAACTTCTTTGGGCACTGGATGGATAAGAGATATTCAGTACTTGTATTGGGAGGATGAGTAATATAAATGTTCTTTGACCCAAATTTCTGTTACTTCTTTCAAGAAACAGACTTAATGTAATGTAAATAATATTGTGTTTTAGAAAGTCAGCATTTCAGTTCTGCGAAGTACAGACGTACAGTACAGATTTTTATAATTTTCTCATAGCTGTTAAAAATGACGTTGGCAAAATTGATGACAACCACATGCTATTTACTCATACTCAAATACTTGTTTTAAAAATTCGGATTGTTAACTCTTTTGGCATTCTTCCAATCAATTGTATAGGATACTTTTTTTTCTTCTAACGACGTAAAATTAGACAAATACAAATAGGGGCCGGCCTTCGTGGCGGAGTGGGTAGCACATCGCGCTACGAGGCCAGGGGTCCCGAGTTTGAATCCCAACCTGGACATGGATGTTAGTGTGTGTCCATTCATCAATTTCATTATGTCATCACTCATCCTCATCTTCGCAAATTAGCCGAAAGTGGCACAAAAAGCGAAGTAAAATAAAGCAAATCAACAATCAATCAAATACAAATATGGGTGTATGTGTGTATGTGTGTGTGTGTACATATGTATCAGAGACACACACACACGGAGAAGAACAGAGAAGAGGGGAGGGATTGTGTACAATCACATGCCAACAACTATCTAGCAGCAACCGGTCGCCGTCTTTTCTGCTAATAAAACGCGACGCCGTAAATTAATGCGATGCCGTCCCGATCTTTGGCCGTTGGCCATTCCTGGAATCGTCACAAAGCTCCCCTTTCAGAAGGGACTCGCAGCATCTCGGCTCGCTCCGTTTCGCAGCCTTCCGCCCGTATCAGGCACGCCGCCAGCCCCGAACGGCGGGAGCAGTGCTTTGCCCCGCGCGGGGATAAAACACGGAACTCCGTCGCTTGTCAGTGCAGTTCTTCAACGGAAAATCCTCGACGCAAATTGGAAAAATGTCCGCCGCGAGACTGTAAAGTAGAAGTTAGAAACACTGATTTTTCCTGGCTCATAATGAAATTTCCCCGACGATTCCCTTTCCCATCTTAAAATGCTCTGTACTGTTCTATGTGTATGTAAATACTTTGTGTGCCTGAAAACGCATGGAAGTTGCACACAACTACTATGGACAGATAGACCGCAGTTACGATTTTCAATCTCTGAAACGTTTCTTCTCACATGATATGGCTATAGAAGAATGTTGTAAAGCAGTTTTCAATTAATTGTTTAGTTAAAGGAACTTCTTTATTTTTTATAAATTCCCAATTCCTAAAATGTCTACATTTTTTATGTTGTCAGAAGAGAGGCAGTTCAAAGTAATATGTAGTATTTTGCTGAGAATGTGTTATGAGCCATTTGAAACACAACATTAAACACTATATGATACGTCTGTCAGACCGCTCGTCGAAAATAGAATTTAATATGATTTGATCAAAGATGAAACCTCGTGACCTTCACAGCTTGTAGCCAGCACCCCAACTGAAAGGTATGGAGAAGGGTTCGGTTGTAGTTGGAGGGGTGCGATAAATAAAGTAAAATATAAATTCAGAGCGGTCTGAGGGACGATCCATAGCAGTTAAGGGTTAGAATGGAAAAAATATTATTTGGGCATCGTTAGGGAAATTTCATTCTGAACCACACACACACATATATCACACGTCATTATTAAGTATTGTGTGTAATGATTATATACTTGAGATAGCTGTTGTAGAAACGTTTATGCTGTTACTATCGGAGCGAGGAAAAAACATTCACTAAATATATTGCAAAACTACAACAATATTAATATACTGGCTCAACATTTTTTCATTCTGTGCTTTCTTTATTTTCCTAACGTTTGCCGCTTTACTCATTAAGTGCCTTCTCCCTCCCTATACTATAGTTCTGTATTACTGTAAAAAATATAAATTTTATTGAGTATCTTAGTTAGAGACTTTTTTGGAATTCCATGAACTCTGCCCCCTTGATCCCCTATAAAAGTATAGCGTCGCCACTGTCCATAACGCAGCACCACGTACGTTCGAAATAACACCATTTGATTCGTCTCAAGCGTTTTGAATCTATGCTGAGGAACTATTAGCCTGTTTCGAAGTTACATACTGATCCTGTTGTGGTAATCTTGCCACCCACTTTCCCTCCCCAACCAAATTTATTTGAAGTCGGTGCCAATGATCGGTACGATATCCTAAGGGAAAATAAAGACTGTGAAAATGGAGGAAAACAAAAATAAAGTAAAATCTTGAGAAATAATGCCCTAATGAAATTCATGGACTGTTTACTGTGGAACTTTGTAGTTATTATCTCGCTGTTACTGTAAAGACAATTAATGCTCATAAAGATAACCTATTAATCGTTCCGAGAGTGTGCATGGAGTTATAAATTGGGATCTTTAAAGTCAGCGTAAAATTCAAGTCAACGATATAATGACGTTTCGAGACATCAGAAGTGACAATCTGAGAGGAGTCTGAAAGAGTTCCTCGACTTCCTTGCGAAGTGTTCCCAAGAGACCAGTCCAAATGGGCCATTTCGGTGTCGTTCCTCCTTCCCTTTGACCATCGTCAGCCGTGAGTGTCGTTCCTAACGAAACGACGAGGCGGTTTCTACTTGTTTGCTCCTCCCGATGATAACCAGTGCCAGGAGAGGAGCTGGGGAAGATTGGGTGTTCAAGGGGTTGTAGATCGCGTTACAAAATCAACACGACCATCGCACGCTGCACTCGTCTCAGAATTCATCTCTCAACTAGGAAATAGGTATTCCACGGTGTAAATATTAACTTTAAGCAACTCCTATTTTTTTCTCGTTTAGGCATTAGAGCGAAGAAAAGAATGCCAAGCAAAAGTTTGTCCACCCTTTGGCTTTCTGCAGAAGCTAATTTAGTATTAGAGAAGCTCCATGGAAAAACAAATCCCAAGTAACATCAACTGGTAATTAGATTTAGCAAAAGGATAGTTTTCATATTTTGTCTCTGATAAATGTTGACAAACAATAATTCTACTGCATTCCAAAAAAGGAAACAAATTCGGTTCTGTAAGGGGTTCGAACTTGCGATCTTTAGACAACTGTGCCAGCTTATTACAACTTCCTCGGTTTCTTATTCGAATAGCCTGAGGTCCCGGGTTCGAATCCTGGGTTGGGCATTGGTCTTCTTTCTGAGTGCCCCTTCATAAATTTCATCACATGATCCTTCATCTTCATCTAAGTCAAAAGTAGCAAAAAAGCGAAGTAAGATAAACTAAATCAATCGAATAAGCTAAGTTGATTTTTTTTTTCTTGAGACTCGTTCTCATGCCCTTCCTCACTAATTTATTTTAAGAGCTGGAATATACTTTGAAGTCTGGAACTCAGAACTGGATATCTGTGGTAATTTATTCTCTTATTACATTTATATCTCAAATAAATTTTATGACGGTAGACCCATGTTCAATCCCCGGCGGGGAGAACCGAAACTTTTTCAACCTATTCAAGCGGCTCTGGCGCCCACTCAGCGTCGTATAGAGTGAGAACCTAGAGGAAACTCTGGGGGGTAAAGGCGGCCAGGGGCGTGTTGCTGATCACATCACCCCCAGCTCGGCCGAGATCAAGAAAGTGTGGGGCCCTAACCCTACACCCCTATACGCCTTCATGGCGTGGTGCAAAGCACAGGGGAGCACTTTACTTTTTCTTTACTTTATTCCCATTCTTGTGATTACGAACCCTCAAAACAGTATTCCTTACGGAGCTTCCAGATCAAAGCGATACTTGACATGTGTCACTTGAAAAGAAAAAAAAAACTTCTTTACAAATACATGGAACCTTTCGTACCGAAGTGACAAGATGCACATGACGCTTGTCACTTGCGTGTTGCTCGGACTGGGCCGTGTTCTCAAAATCGTGCATATAGTGTCGCCTCGGTCTGTTGGTAACACATGCAAAATGAATATTTTTCTAAGGTTTGGATGGGCCCTATCTCGCTTGTCGCTCGCCACTTCGGTGTGAGCTACACGTGTCCATTCGGTCTCAAAGCTCCCTTAGAACGACCGATGCTTTGTTTTGGGAATTTGAGCTTGCGAACTTGGGTCCGTAATAGTAGATCCAACTCTTCCATCCATATATCCAAGGGCGTGTCTCGTTTTTGCAAGAGTAGCTGTGAGTTGAACTGGATAAGAAAGAAATGCAACGCAGTGGTTGAACAACAAAAAGACTGCCAAAGGGAAAATCTGACTCCCGGAACTAGAATTTCTTTGAATCAAAGAAAGTGTGAAATATTGCCAATTCGTAGCCAGGGATTCCAATCAGCCACTTTCGTCACCTGCTGACTCTGCATCGGAAATTAAAGTAAACTTTTTCTGTCTGGTCACAATTCCATTTTCAACATCGGAAAATATCCTACATATGCATGTACCCCGTGAACTCTGCAGTCAGAGTAATATATTTGAATACGCGATAACTTTTTGCCTGTGGTTGTCAAACTGAAGACAACTTTGAAGTTAGTTTTGAGTCCACTTTGTGCACAGATAGAATAATCGGGACTGTAACTACAGTTTAAAGTGGGGTCCGAAAAACTATAGGCCTCCACCGGGTATCGAACCCCAGCGCCCTTGATTACAATGCGACAAAGTTACCACTACGATATCGGAGAAGCATAAATTGAAAGAGAGAGAGAGAGAGAGAGAGAGAGACGCAATAGGAAAAATGCCTTAAAAGATCAAAAGGTCATGGACCACCTCGATGGCGTAGTAGTAACATCGTCGCCTTGTAATCAAGGCGTCCCGGGTTCAATATCCGGTGAAGGCACATTGCACTGACTCTTTAACCAAATCAATACGACGACGACGGGCGAACAACTACAACGTACTTTTAAATTTGTGGACACACTGTCATATTGAAATCAGTGATGTGCGTCTACACATAAATTGATTAATTGATTGATTTGGTTTATTTTACTTCGCTTTTCTGTCACTTGTGGCTAATTCAGAAGACAAAGATGAGTGATGGCATGATGCAATTGATGAAGCACTCAGAAAATAAAACCCATGCACAGGCCAGGATTCGAAACCTGGCCGTCTAGCGTGCTGTGTAACCACTCCACGTCTATGCCCAAACAACTGTTGTCAATTTCATTTCAACTAATTCATGGTAGTTTGGCACCCAGTTTTGATATTTCGTTATCCAAGAAGATTTGGTGCATCGATGGGACTGTTAAAAACATCCCAAAAGTAGATTTCCGAACATCTGTTATCACTGATGTATTTTTTGCAATGTCGCACATTTATAAGTCATTCTTGCGACCAATGCGTTGCGGGTCTCTTGTGGCGTAATCATACTTAACGGACGCGTTCATTTTGTCGCCCTCTTTTCCCACTCGGCCACGCCCGCACGCAGAAGCGCGGGCTTTAATGAAGACAAATTTTTTAATTGGTGCCTTCATAGCAACTCACGAAACAAAAAGCGAAGCAGGTTCGTAAAGCGGCAATGATCTTCGTGCACCCCCTAACGTGTTGATTCTGCAGGTGTGAAAGGTTAATTTAGTTTTTTCAATATTAATTTTTGAAAATTGCAGCCGATGAACACTTCAAAGATGGTGGAAAGGGGACTTGACAACCAAGTTTAATCTTCTTATGATTTTGTCAGCTGAAACGTTCTCTCCGCAAATGCACAAGGTGATTTTTCAACTTCATCCTTCTGTTCCATGTAATTCTAACACTTCACTCCCTCGGTACTCCGATTTCAAAGAGTACCCTCGTCTCATAAGGGCGATGTCATAGACTCTTGATCGTATGGGCAAAAAATATGCATTCATAAATTAGAACTGGCATGTACAGTACGTATAAATGCAAAACATCTAGATCCTGAAATACTGGCTTCCCTGCAATGCGCTGTGTGTGTTGCCTAACTCTACGGCGATATGAGAACTTCTATTAAAAAGTTGCTATTGAAGTGGACTGATCGCTGTAGAATTGGCCAACACACATGACAAGATCTAACACATCTGCCATGTCAGGAAGTTAGGTTCTCATTTAAAGCTTAAACGAATAGCACTGACCTTGTACATAATTCTTGTTCTCAATTTACCAACCGACAAGAGACAAGTTTAGTACAAGAACTTTCTCTTTTCCTCTTCATCTACTGTCTACAAGAATTAATGTAACAAAGGATAGACTTTTGTATAGTGTATTCAATAAATAAAAATGTACGTCCAATGCCGCAGTGCAGGAACTTGGTTCCGGCACCAGACGGATTTGCCGCACAAGCTGCGACCGGTGACATGTTCCTCGCTACCAAGCACGTAGATTGTCAGTATTGAAACATAGCTCCAACATTCCTCCTCATCGTAGCATGTCACAAAATGCCACGAGGGGAAATATGGATCACGAAAAAACTAAATTCGTATCCCCTCGCCTGACATCCATTGCAGAACTGTACGCCGCTGGGGGACAAAAGAACACTGTTCCCCATAATTATCGACAGGCGGCCACTTCCTGGAAAAACGTCTGGAAGTGAAGGGACTCTCCCCTCGGCTTCCATCATCAAACGCTGACAAATTAAGGATCAACCTTCCCGTCAATTTGCGACATAAAGGAGGACAACAATGAGGCCATTGCGTCATAATGCTTTGTCGGTGCTGTCACCTCAGCACCTCACACGGTGTATGGAATAGTTTGGTTCAAAAAGTTTGAGTCTGTTAAGTTCATTGTACGCATAGATAGTTCTTAAAGGTAAATCATCGGAACCACTGAAATACGAGTATGGCCAAATCAGGAATCGAACCCGGACCTCGCAGATTACAAGGAGATGACGTTAATCTCAGTCTCCCCAGTCGAATCTGGTCGTGCTTCCATTTGAAAAGCAGCAGCTCAACACATCTGCGCGTACAATCAACAGCAAATGAATTAGGAGAGAAATGATTTTCTCGACGAGAAATGAGTTGGCAATGCTGCGAACACCGAGGCAATCTTGATAAAACGCTTGAGGAGCGTCGAGCAAACTTTCCTGAAAAGCACAACTCAACTCCAGTATCGAAGGTCATTCTACACGTGGATTGGCAACTTTCGGGAGCATGCTGTCTGTCTACACAATTCTCCCCAAATGCCTGTTGGAAGATGAACCTTCTGCTCGCATTTTATTTTTCAAATGTAGTTCTGACGTTGTAGTCATTTTACAATTATTTGTATTTGTTCTTATTTTGCTTTGCTTTTATGTCACCTTTACAATTAATCGAAACTATGAAGATGGATGATAATAAGATTAAATTGATGAAGAGAGACTTAAAAAAGAGATTGCCAGACCAGGACTCGAACCCGGAACCTAAAGAGGATAAGGTGGGGAGACCGTCAATAACTCCCGGCCATGAACTGGAGTATAAAATTTGTAATTGCTCAGGAGAATTTTTTGTTCTGTTCATGACTAATACCTGCTTTCGGACACTTAATTTATAAGTGACACACTTCGTTCGGTGGGGACAAGCCACGTATTGTTTGAGAGGAGGGACACATCTCGTTCATATACTAGATACAATCATGGACTATACTTGAAATGTGACGTGCTAAACAATACTTTCGGAGATCAGTTGGACATAGCAATTTTGATATACAAGTTGCATTTTCTCTACTTATTCATTATGCCTCATAGATATTCTCGCAACAACGCAAAATGTTTTAATTGACTCGCATTCACAATGACTAATATATGCTGGACCTACATATTTTAAATGCAAAATCTAGGTGACGAAAATATGCCTCAACACGAAATGAAAATGCAATATTCATTCAATACACTAAAAAAGCTAACCAAAGCAGACTTTTAACAACATTACACAAGTAACGTTTCCATCCTCTAACAGGGTTTTTGTTGGAGTAAGATTCACATGGCGTAATAGGATTATCATTAACTACAAAGCAATAGTTATAAACATGAGATAAACCTGAAATGAGGGGTTAGAATTCACCATAAGAGAAGTGCAGCAGGTAAAACAAAACACGTATGTAAGGAAGAGGTGTTTAAGTGTAAGTTTCTATGTGACAATTGACTGAGTGGTAGCACTAGACGATTTTACGTCAGGGATCCTAGGTTCGAATACCGGTCTGGGCATTGGTATTGTTTCTGAATGTTCTATTTATTTTATCTTCACTCATCTTCGTCGTCGCGATTGCCCAAAAGTGGAAGAAAAGCGAAGCTAAATAAAAATAAAAAATATATGTGAAAATTAGAAGGTTGATTAAGAGCTGATAGGTAAAATATACTCCATGAGCGATGTTCGATAGAAGTTCTGTTAAGATGTCAAACCTGTAAGAAGCAAATAGCGAAGTTGTGTGAAGGATTGAAGATAAGCTTCGATAACATGGTCACCTGGATTGTCTCGAGCTGAACCAGTAAATGGGCGATGTTTAATCCCCAAGGCCATTCTGCAAAACGAATGCCAAAAGAGGTTCGTGTGTGGATTTGGTCAGCATGAAATTGTTGGTTGATGATAAGTGAATGGTATTTTTTCTGTTTTCGTTATTTTACGTTGCTTTTCTACCTCTGGATCTTGAATGACGAATAAATGAATTTGGTGAACTGATAAACACAAAAAAGCCAACCCCGTGGCTAATTGGTTAGCGCACGCGCTTCGAAGTAAGGTGAGGATGTGTCATTGTCTGCATCCCACTTCCATCTATCACATCTTCAACCTTCATCATTGCGATTATCCGAGACTGGTAGAACAGTGACGTGAAATAACAAAAATATCACCCTCGGTGTCGATTTCAAAGTTTGAAGTATTGCTGTTTCTGCATTCAATAGCTGCTCTAGATTGTGACAGTGATGTGAAATGCTTCTGATTTTATAAGAAATAGTAAAACGAGAAGAGCGATAGATATTCCTCTATTTTCAATTTTCTCTAAAACTATTTTCCCCGACTGTGGTGATAATGAATTCTATGTAGTATGAGAAATATACTTTAAATTAATTTATACTAATTTATGCACATGCAACTGATTACGAGAGCCTCCACGATGGCGCAAGGAAATCGTCGCCGCATTGTAATCAAGGAGTTCTCGGTACGATGCCCGGTGGAGGCACATAGTGATTCGGATTCTAGTTTAAACTGTAGATCTCGTCCCGGTTTGCCTATTTGTGCATAAAACTCAGACTCAGAATGATTAAAGACTTTTCGAAATATTCTGTCTGTATCGGAATGGCAACTTTCTTCAGAACGAAAATGAATTCGTAAAGCATTAATACGCACAGCACCTCCAATTACCTACTGCCATTCAACACGCTACTATTCGTAAATTCAGAATTATTATTTTAGGGTTCAAATTCTGGCATCTGAAAGAGGGACACTTGGCCCCAAAAGTTTCAGGGTTGTTAACATTTAGGCTACTAGTTAAGGATAGTTTTGTTAAGCTCCTGGGACCTGAGGAACAAAAATATAGATCTTTTAAAATGATTTCTCAAATTAAATATAGAAATTATGCAGCACACTAGCCCAGGGACGCTATAGGCTTATTCATGGGTTGGAAAAATTGTCATTTCCGCCCCCCCCCCCTCGCCAAGCTGTATATTCGATTGACTTAGATTCGAGTGTTTATATTGGTTATGATTATTGGTAAGGTGATAAGGGGTTACATCATTCATTGAAACTTACGTAACTATGCTATTGGTTATACAGTATAAACAATAATAATGACAATTATCGTGCCTAGCTTTCTGATTACTCTACTGGGAAGATAATTTACACCTGTAAGTTTTCCGAAACAAATACACATTTCACTTCGTATGACAAGAATCGGCGATGAAATTTCGTAAGTAGAAATTCAGTAGCATATGCGGATACTAGACGTGTTGAAAGCAGAGGTGTTCATTTGGAATCAAACTCCCTCACCCTCCGAGATCGCAGTAGCCCTCACCCTCCACCGCCCTCACCCTCACAAGTCTTCCGGAGGGTGAGGTCTGCCCTCACGAGGGTGAACACCTCTTGTTGAAAGAATCAGGACGATGAGGATGAGTCATGATATGATAAAAGCACACAAAAAACAATGCCCAGGCCGGTATTTTTTTAAAAAAGGAATACACCTATTCGGTAGTATCCCCCGTCATTCACACATTTGTTAAACTTTCACACATGTCAATTTTTACTCTAATAAACGTCTAATAAACGAAATGTGCCTCCCAAAACGCCCCGTCAAACAAAAAGCGGATTCTCCCCGACGAACACATTTTGGATCTAATACCACTCATAAGTTAAGTGTCCAGAAACAGATATTAGGTATGAATATACGATGAAATACTCCTTAGCAATTACAAATAATTATAAGCTAACTCGTGGCCGAGAGTTGGAACGATGTGACTAAACTTCCCCGCTCTTGCTTCCGAGTTCGAGGCCTGGTCTCGGCATGGAGTTCTATCTCTGCAGTGTTTCCTTATCAATTTAATGTAATTATCAACCATCCTCATAGTTGCGACAAATTATAAATGTGTCATGGTAAAAACAAAGCAAAATAAAAAAAAATATTGTAACATTACTGCAATGTCAGAACTACGTTGGCAAAAAAAAAGTGAACACCAGATCATTTTCAAACAGGCATTTGGGGAGAACTGTGTAGAGGTAGACAGACAACATGCTCCCGAAAGTTCCCGATCGAAATGACCTTCGGTACTGAAGTTGTGCGTTGAGAAAACTTTGCTTGAGGCTCCTCAAGCGTCTTATCACAAATGCCTCGGTGTTCGCAGCATTGCCAACTCATTTTTCGTCGAGAAAATCTTTTTTCTCCTAATTCATTTGCTGTTGATTGTACCATACATTATACCAAAATTTATTATTTTGAGATCTTTTTAGGCATTGTAAAAATATTTTAAGAAGGTACGTAATTTACAACTTTGATAATTTTATGTAAATATTGTAAAAGCCTAAATTACATGATGTAATTATGCAGATCCATGGATACGTGTAAATATCAACCAAGTTTCCTTGGTATTTTGGCAACAACCGTTCGGTATAAAAAGGGACCATATTTCTGTATTTTTCGGCTTTCTTACCCGGTTGCCGTTAGGCTGGTATCACAGGTTAACCTCGTAGAGAGAACTACCAGTACTCTAAATGGGCGAATCGGCTTATGCTTAGCTAGTTTCTCATCAACCTACTTACTGCTTTCGAGCCAGGTTTTTGCGATACTATCAAACCGTGGTTAATCTTGAAGGGTTGCCCGTTACAGATTTGTACGCAGATCTGCATCTGTCAACTCGATTCTGGATTGCCAGTGGATAAGTTTTGATGTAATTGTGCATAAAGGACAATAAATAAGACATATACTGGAAAACATTTCCATAAACTTTTCATTTCACAAAGGAAGGTATAAATCTGACACCAGTGACCAGTCAAGACCTGGTCATCTGTTTACCCTGTTAGCCTGGTTGAGATGTCCGATTCGGGTAACCTAGCTGTGACCATTCACAGGCCCTAGAGAACCAGTGTAGGTGCGTGTCAAATCTTTGTGCAGTAATAATAATTAAAATTTTCAAGATAGGACTTGATGCTTACTAACATAACTACAGGTACCGCTCTACCAAAAGAGGAAAAATACTCTGGCCCTGTCGTCGAGTTCTCAATCCCTAATCGAGCGTGGGTGATGCGGTTAGCTGTTAATCATGTAATCGTTCCCCTGCGTTGCCGAAATGTGAGGCGTTCATCATTACCTTTATTCAGTGCCAAGTATCAGGTCATCCCATAAGTAATGTCGTATTTTTGCACCATGAGAGAAAGAACTATAACTTGCCTGGAACACTACTGTTAGTCAGGACAATAGTCTCCATCGGACTCCACAACACTCTGCCACATGCCAACCAGTTGTTGAAACCCCCGCTGAAAGAAGTCACCAGTTTTGGATTCAAAGAACTGGGTCACTGTTCGTCGCACGTCATCTTCATCTTGCAGTGTTTTCCCGGACAGGTGGTTGTGCAGGCTGCGAAAAAGACAGTAGTCTGTTTGTGCAAGATCTGTTGAAAACGCTGGGTGGCGAAGTTTCTCCCAGCCACATTCCTCCACCTTTGCACAGTTCCTTCTTGCCGTGTGTGGGCGCGCGTTATCATCGTGGTTGAGCACACCCTTGCGATGAACCAGAGAAGGACGTTTTTCCAACAATGCAGTCCGTAGGCGTTCCAGCTGCTGACAGTAGACATCTGCATTGATACTCTGGTTATGTGGCAAGAGCTCAAAATGGATTATCTCACGGATATCCTACCAAACACTCAACATCACTTGTGAGGTTGGAGGTCCTGTTTTGGCACAGTTCCCGCGGCCCCATCTTTAGGTACCCACTGCCGTTTGTGTGTAATGTTATGGTAGAGGATTCACTTTTCATCCCCTGTCACCATTCTGTTCAGAAATGGCTCACGTCTGTGACGGGTGAGCAGCGAACTGCAGATGTCCACTTGATTCTGCTTCTGCTGAGGCGTTAACGCAAGGGGTACCAATTTCCTGAGTTTCGACACGTACCCGAGGTCCTGCAGATGACGATGAACGGTCGAATGGGTGACATAAAGTTTGCTGGCCAGTTCTTCAACAGTGTGCATTGGATTTGCCTCCACCACTGCTCGCAGGGCATCGTTGTCAAGCTCAACAGGTCTCCCTTCTCGTGGCTTGTCGGTGAGGCTGGTGTCTCCAGAACGAAACCTCTGGATCCACCTCTGGCACATCCGCACATCCATAGCACCCTGCCCATATACGGCATTGATGTTTTGTGCCGCTGCGCTGGCTGAATGTTCCTGGTGAAATTCATACAGCATGACATGCCGTATGTGTTCCTCCGACACTGGCATGATCAAACACACGACACTTTTCCAAAACGTGGAGTAGACCATTCTTCCTCTACGCACTTATGCGCAACGACGTGCCCTATATCACACAGCTATGGCACGTGCCATGTACCTCACAATTCACTCGTCAAATGGCGTCATTGCAGTGGTGCTCTAAAATCGACATTACTTATGGAATGACCTGATATTTGTATCATAATGGAGAATACCGTATACAGCAAAAACAGAGACGTAATATTTAATGTTGTTGATTTTTTTGAAGCAAGGCTTTTATTTATGGCAAGACTGAGCATTCGGGCATAAGCGAAGGGGAAGCGAGAGAAGAAAACAAATGACTGTCAACTTTAGTTAGCGAGTTTTCCAGAGTAAAATATATGGTGAAACTTTAAATATGAATTATTTATTATTCGATTATTACAGAACACTACTGAGATTCTATGAAGACTCATCATTTTTATGAGGCAATAATACTTTGTTACTAGCCTGGCCCCCACACTTTACCTCCGCACTCGAGGTTCGGTGCACTTCGTACTCGGCTCAGATTTGTCTAGGGGTATCTTTCTTTGTACGACAATGCACGTGGGTTGCTACAAGTCAACATAATTATATAATTAACTACAAGAGACAACGGATAACCTTTGCGAAACCTTTATGATCAGGGGGATAAATTACCTTGACCAGCATTTGTGAAATTAAAAACTGAAATTTTGGATATTTTGTATAGTTTAATTAACGGAAAATTTGAAGTATATACAAGTCGTATCCGAACGTTCATTTCTCTAATTATTATCGGGCCAAAACTCTAATTTTTGATGTCGGAATCTCTATTGTTTGTACCTGGATGCTTTACATTTCATGAATTACATCTGAAGTACGCTTGTCACAAGGTAGACTCGCGTTACTCCCAAGAAACGTCTTAACAGGCGCTAGGTCGCCCGACGTGTACATTTCTCAACCTCTACGGTGACAAGGCACTAGGCTGCCCGGCGCACCGTAATTACTTCAAAATAACATCCAGTACAACTACCTTTTTACCTGTAAACTGGACACCAAGGCACTAGCTTGCCCGGCAATCCAATTTCTTACAGCATCCGTTTTGGGAGATCTGTCCTCCGGTCCTAGCTGACCGAAGCAAAAACAGTCTCTCCCTTCCAAGTCTCTCAGCCGACCTCCCCCACTCTCATCTGGGAGTTTATATACGTTTGGTCGGCGTCTGCTGCCAACCGCCCTTCTTTCAAAATTTTTAATCTTTAAGAGCTAAACTGCCCGCCTTTCTTTTGAACGTTCGAAACACGAAGCAAGAACAGAGAGCTACATGATATTTATACATGGAATAATACGAACCTAAAAATGCATAATAAATTGATTTACACTAATCACACATATATATGTTTATACACTTGATTACCCAATTAATTAACATATTAATAAATATTTCAATAAGAGAAAAAAACACTGTTGCCCTGACTCGGGGGCAGGGTAACAACTTTTGGTTCTTCTTTCGTGCAAGAACATGTTTTACACCGTAAAATAGCATCCGCGATATTGATGCACCACTATAATGTTAATTATGATTTCATGACTCCCGTTGATAAGCTGATGCAACAATCCAGGTAATTTATGCCGCATAAAACTACATTTTTTCGTTCTTAAAATCCACCAAATTTCATCTCTGTAGCTTTAGGTCATGTGCAGAGCCCTCACTGCTACTACTACCACCTATCCAAAGAAAGATAAGGGAAAGAAGCGAGAAGAAAAGAGACAGGTCTAAGCAGAATACACCCGAATGAAATCCTAAGGCGGCGCCACCTCTGACGGACAAATCCACATAATTTACTATGTCTTCGTCCCGGGTTCAATACCCGATGGAGGCACATAGTGGTTTGGAACCCACTTTATACTGTAGGTCCAGTCACAATTAGCCTCTGTGTGCATAAAGTAGACTAAAACATTCGTTCTCCTCCTGTTTATCTTCCCATTTCATCTTTTCGTTCCTTCTTCGTTTCCCTACTATTATCATTTCTCGTTTCTTATCTTTTATATTTCTTCATCTCTCTCTCTCTCTCTCTTCTCTCTCTGTGAATCTTGGTGTACTATATGCAATTCTGAATGTTTCCCATGTACAGCCACCGTCAATAAAAATTTGTCACCAAGACCTTGCAATACTGGCTTATCTAAAATTCGTTGTGTGTGTTGCCTAATACTACAGCAATGAGCCAATAGGAAGTTCTGCGAGAGTTAGGCGCAGGGAAACAACTATTTCTGGATCTGGGGGTCCCATTTTCATTGCCGATGGCTGTACATTATTTAAGTTGGTAGAAAGGTCCCTCCAGTGGCTACGCCTCTCATTAGTAGTTCCATAGAATATTAGAATTTCCCAAGACTGCCCGACTAAAGGATACTGACGCTTCATTCATCCTCGCACAGCAAGAAGCTGCCTGCAGCGCCTGAGGAAAAAAAGCCGCGCGAAAATGGAACCGCAATTATCTGTTAAGAAACTAACTCAGCGCTAGTTGTTTGTTTATGGCGGAAGTCAATTAAGAGCATCGTGATTAATTTTGCAAACAGCCTAAATACGGAGTAGCAGCCACTCGGTGACCCGAATTATGGCGCTTGGGTGGGATGGAATTTCTCAACGAGACTCCCGAGGAAGTCAGGACTGGACCGGCAACTCCGGAGGCCTCCGGTGGATGCTGTAGTGCATCTGGAGGTAAGAGGGTATCTGCTCCGGATTTATCTCTTAGCGAGCATCATTGGAAGGAAGGCTGATGAAGATTTCATGCGAATATGTAGTCCTAGGAAATGTAGGAAGAATGTTAAGTTAACTCAAATAAATATTGAAATGAATTGTATTTTTAATCAATTTGGATTTAGTATCGTTCCTGTAAATAATGGAAAACATTGTACTTATCCTGCTATGATGGCAAACACTGCTCCTATAGAGCGTCACCGTTCTAAATAGTAATAATAATTAATATTATGAGAATGATTATTACAAGTATTATACAAAATTAATTTTATTCCAAATGTATAGTAAACGAAACTTCATGGAGGCCAGGGTCTGCTAAGAGGCTTTTTCATTGGATGGCGCGTGATCAGTGCATCGAGTCCCATCACCGCTGTTTTCTCATTTTCGAGACCAGATCCCGCTACTGCTTTTCAAGTAACTCCCCAATTGGTTGGTTAAACATAGACATTTCGAGAGCTTACACCGGGAATCGAACCAGGGACCGCTAATACCAAAGGCGAGAGTGTTAACCATTTTGGTACGCGGGAGCCCATTGCTACTACTACGATATTCTTAATATTATTATATCCTGGAGACTTCTACTAGATCAACCAAATCAGTGGATACCCACCAAGTGCATTTCATCCAGTTAGTGTACTGAATTGCACGCATGCATATTTTATATATAATTGGAGTGAAACCTCTAAACATTAGGGTTGGGGTCGTCACAGTGTTCCTGTTGTGTGACCTATCACATAAACATCTAATTTTGGGAATTGTGAGAACTGCGGAACCATTTGCTCTTTGGATTAAAAAATAGAACATAAAAAAACAACCTGGTTCCTGCATTTTACACTCATTTTCTTCGAGTAATGCATTTTTACACTGGTTATCCTGTTCGAATACTAACTACCTGGACTTTATTTATGATATTAAGTATAAAAATAACAACATTCCTGCTTTTTTGTAACTTGAATCGAAATGTGGGCAATATTCAGTGAAGTCGGCGTACTAAATCAACTTAGAAAGTTACGAGATTACAAACTGGCAGGCAGATCCGATTGTTACATGAAGTAAAGGGGGCACCGGGTTCCATCCCCTGTGGAGGTTTGATTGATTGATTGATTGATTTGTTTAATTTGACACTGAGAAAGAACACCCATGCCTGGATTCGAACCCGGGATTCCTAGCGTCGTAGCGCGCCGTGCTAACCTGCCCCGTCACGGAGGCCGGACCCCGTGGAGGACTTTGCTCAGTAATATGAGTCTAAACTGTACGTCCAATCCCGATTAAACTATTTGAGCATAGAGTGGACCTAAACGAAGCTTGCCAACATTCGGAAACCGTTGTAATAATCTTAGACCTGCAACAGCTCAAATGAAATGAGTGCCGTTATCGAAAATTGTTACAAATTTTTATTTTTATTTTCGGAGATAGTAGTGACACGTTTCAATAAATTTCAAACGGGAGTGTTCGTACCTTGCGAAACGGGCCGTTTTGATCTCAAACGGCGCAGCTGGTACACGTGTGATAGGCAGGTCTTTTCAAGCCCTTTCAGCATAGACACACACACACACATACTCTCCCTCTCTCTTTTACCTCGATCGATAATTTTCATAGTGTGGCGTTGCCTCTTTCCTCATATCGATCGTCCTCGTTTTCCCGCACCTTCTTGTTAAAACAGCTCGCCCCAGACAATTACAACACTCGCTCAACCTTGATCCATTTTATCTAAGCAACCCTGCCGGGTAAGAATGGCGTCTTTCGGAGAAGAAAAATGCGCGTGGCTTTGTGATGCAACTGCAGATAAGCCCAAGCTAAGAATCAAGGGTACAAGGTGCATAATTGCTAGTGACGCGTGTCATCGTTGATTCATTGCTTTATGAAGTCAATCTGTGAGTGAGTTAGCATTAAGGTTATGTGCACTCGTCATAACTAGTGCCATGATTTTGAAATGACTATCGTATAAATTACAGAGTTTGGAGCACGGAGTTGCTCCCTCGTCCGTTTTCTTACAGAGTAGGGCCACGTCACAAAGAGGACGAGCGGAGAAGAGATCGCCGTAGAACTTCAGGTAACGAACATTCCTTATGTCTCCCCCCCCCCCCCCGCCTGTTCAGTCAAAGGTAGTGTTATTTAAATATATGTCCGTGTATTCTTATTTACGGGGCTAGTCCCCTTGCAGTTTGAGTGCCGACGTTGCTCTTCAGAGCTATCCCGCATCTCCACCACGTATAAAGTCTAAATATTTGAGGATCGTTGATGGGCTATGACAGCCTTTAGCCACTCGCTTGCTAAGCGAGAGGAACGTTGTAAAAGGAAGGGGGGTAGCTCTGAAGAGCAACGTCGACACTCAAACTGCAAGGGGACTAGCCCCGTAAATAAGAATACACGGACATATATTTAAAAAAACACCACCTTTGACTGAACAGGCAGGGGGAGGAAAGACATAAGGAATGTTCGTTACCTGAAGTTCTAAGGCGATCTCTTCTCCGCTGGTCCTCGTTGTGACGTGGCCCTACTCTGTAAGAAAACGGACGAGGGAGCAACTCCGGGCTCCAAACTCTGTACTTTCGTAGACCGATATTCTAAACGATAACTTTAACCTCCCGATCGTTCGTTCGCTCCTTTTTCTAAACTTACGATGCCTGTGGAGCTCTCTCGCGATAACCGGATTCAACGTAAACGAAAACAACTAGAAACGGAGTTCTTTTGTAACTACTTCATCTGACGGAAAACGGTAGACAACTAAAACTAGGATTTTCTCACGCGACCTATTTAAGTGAAATTCGAACTATCGGCCTTTACGACGGTTGCTTCGATTGCGTCCTCTGGCAACGGCAATTCTGAGGAAGAACGCTGATTCCTGATTTCATTTTCTAATGCAATATCGGCGGAGTTTTTCCAACTCCGCTGAAGGACGCTGTCGCGATGAGCTTTTAAGAAGCACTTTTTCAATGCTTCAGCGGGACCCTTATTTATTTATGATGCCCGGGTCCTAGGTTCGATTCACGTCTGCGGCGTGATGCGCTATATATTTTTACCTTTGTAGCCAAGCAAAAATCATAATTTTTGTCTAATGGCAACGTTAGGAATAATATATACACATGGAAATGTTTTCATATAAAATGCTGCATTTGCTCCATTTCTCTCGTTCTTATTGAGTAATACAGATATTTATACTTGTAGGACAAATGCTCAAATTATATTTTCTCTAAAAATTCAATAATTGTTATGTACTTTTGACAGGTCCGTCACCTTACTATCACGTACTCTTGTATAAATACGTGAAAACCAGTCGGTAAAAATCAAGGATAGGTTTGCGTTTTAAGTTTCGGTTTTAAGTCTATTCTATGCACAGGAAGGCTAATCTGGACTGGACCTACAGTTTAGAGTAGGATCCGAGCCACTTGTGCTTCCACTGGGTATCTAACCCGGGACCTCTTGATTACAAGGCGACTTCGTTACCACTATGCCATCGGGGTGGCCCATCTAGGTTAAGTAAACACTTTGGTGTTCGCTTCTGCCATGATCCTCAAATAATCCTTACTGAGGTGTCGAAATAGTGACTGCTGATCAGAAGAAGATCAAACACAAATTCAAAGAAACCCACTCTAACCTAAAAAAATAGCACAGGATCTAAGGGAATGAACCAAGACTACGAAAAATATAATTACACATTTTAATATACTTACATGTTTTGTGATTCTTTTCTGCATATTTGGCACTCATAACATACGGTGACATGTTTTGTACGTCTCTAGCGAATTAATTCTAGTCTATCGTGAAACAATTTTTGCGCATACAAACAGTTTACATGAGATACATTGAAAGGAAACACAATTCTACCACACGATCAGTCATTGATTGAAGACCTAGAAGATGCCTCTCATACACAAAAAAGGGTAGAGAAAGTGAAAGAAAGAGACAGTAGAAATGTCTACAAGGAACAGAGAGAGAACACACAGGGATGAACAGAAGGAAATAGATAAATAGAGAAATAAAGAGAAACAGAGGAAAAAGAAAAAGAGAGATAAAGGAAGATATGAAGAAGGGTTGTATGTATTTGTATTTTTGTTATATTACGTCTCTTTTCTGCCAATTTTGGCTAATCTTGGTGATGAAGATGAGTGATGATCACATGAAATTGATTTAGGACAATGGTCCTCAACCTCATTCAGTCCGGAACCCACGTTGAAGGATATTACACTTCATGGGACCCATAAGCATGGGCACCGGCGAAATTGCTTGCAGGTGTGTGCACCCAGTTTATAATCTTATTTGATCTAAAATTGAGTACTTTAAGAAGCCCTCTTTTACGCTTGTTTAAACAAATTACACATACTTCATTCTAGAAAAGTAAATATGTAAATAAAAGACTAATTTGCTCTAGTCTAACATCTAATTAAACACACGTGCTGAAATTGAGAGATGCAGGTAGAAAGGAATGGTAGAGCGCAAATAACAGAAATGTAGAGTTTAGACTAGGATACGTACAACACGGGTTGAATTTAAATTGTTCAGACAATATATCGTAGTAATGTAAATACAGGGTCCGGCAGAGGAGTTAGACGATTTTGAAATGTGCATAACACACCTAATTTTCAAAGGTACAGAAATGTATTACTACAGAAATACAGGTTATTGTATGCCATTTTAAGTTATTGTATGCCAATTGCCATGGCAATTCTTTATGACTTAAAAATGATGTTCTTCAAGTGATTTCCATTTACGTGTACACACATTCGAAGCCTCTCCCAGAAGTTGCGGACAGCACGTTGCAATATTTCACCATCAATGTTTGCAATTTTATCTCTAATTGCAAGCTTCAGGTCGTCTAACGTGCGAGGTTTATTCACACACACTTTGGATTTGAGGAATACCCACAGAAAAAAATCACAGATTGTAAGGTCTGGTGACCGAGGAGGCCAGAATAATCGTTTCCTCGGACATTTGGAGCATCCGTTCAGCAAATATTTTACGATTGACAAAGTCATCATCATGCAGCTCCTGCACAAGCATAATCTTGTAAGGGTGAAATTTTAGATCCAGATGTAACATTCGTCGTACAGAGCGATCTGAAATCCCCAACGATACAGAATGCTGGCTGGCAGACCTTCTTGGACTCTTAACGATAGCTTCCCTTACTCGTCCTATGTTTTCTGGTAACCTTACGGTTCGAACACGGCCAGGTGGTGACCTATTCATAGCTGATGCTGTCAATCTGAAGTTCTGCACCCACCTGAGAATAGTGTTGCGGCTTGGTACACGCCTCTGGCGTACCACATGAAAATGACGTCGAAAAAGACGCTGCGTTTTCAATACAGTTTCTCCAGTCTTGAAGAATCCCTCCTCAACAAACGCTCGATGTTGCACATTCCAGGGCTCCATGCTTACTGGCCTGACAAACAGTTAAGCAGGCCACCAAATTCTCACCGGATCGCCGATCGCCGATTGTTGATTTGAATTTATTTCAATTGTTCAAACGGACTGCTGACTCTTACGTAGGTCATTTAAAAGGAAGGGAAAAAGGTCTTCGAATGTGTATAGAAGTAAATTGAAGGCATCATTTTTTTTACAGGAACTGTCGTGGTAAATAAAAATGGCATACAATAACTTGTATTTCTGTAGTAATACATTACTCTACCTTTGAAAATTAAGTGTGTTATTCACATTTCAAAACCGTCTAACTCCTCTGCCGGTTTTCAAGACAGTAAATCAAATTTCGAGCCCGACTTCGCGACCCACCAAATACCTCATCGGGACCCAGCAGTGAGTCGCGCCCCATAGGTTGAGAAACGATGATTTAGGACATTAAGAAAGAATACCCATGCCCAGGTCGAAACTCGAACCCGGAAACTTCCGTGATGAGACCGAAAGTCTGTGGTAGGGTGGACCACCGAGCTGGCGAGATGAAGAAGGAGATAGAAAGAATTAGAGAGAGAGAGAGAGAGAAAGAGATAAAGAAAGGAAAAGTGTAACGGAGCAGTGTTCTCCTCGAGCACATCTTTGATTCTCGGTAGACCAGGGACGTCGGAACCGGAGGGGCAGGGGATGCGACTTCCCCCCACTCATCGTCGAGGGGCCAAATTAGTATTTTTGCCGCCCCCGCCCCCCCCCCGGTCGCTAAAAATGAGGCTATTTCTTTCCAACTTGTGTTTCGTTTTGAAAAAATGGAAATTTTTTTTTTGCGCTAGTTAAATGAACGTCAACTCAAGTTTCCATACCAGCAAGAACCTGTACGTGACAGAAAGATCCACGTGCAGATAAGAATCGCACCCACGTCTCTGCAAGTCAAGTACGAATGTGGAATTATCCCCTTAGAAATTCGCCGCTTCGATTTTACGGACAGATGCGGTCGGTGTGAAACAATAAAGCCCGCGTACCCCGATGGAAAGCGGTAGAGAGCAAGAGAGCAGCCTAATTTTAAATATCTTCTTTTCCATCTGCAACTACATTCCATGGATGCAAGGGCTTTGAACCAAGGGGGCAGATGGAGCTTGAGCTTTCTAGGTAAAAAGGTGAAGGTTGGGAAAAATTCGAGACGAATGCGAGAAGACGCGGTGGTCTAGTGGGTAGGACGTGTGACTGCCACGCGGATACTCAGGTTCGACTTCCGTGGTGGGTGATCTAAGGTCGGAATTTTTCCGGCCTTATCCCCGCGAAAAGCGGCTCCCGGGCTCACCCAGCCTAAAATGAATGGATACCTGGGGGCAACCTGGGGAATAAATGCGGCCGGAGAATGGTGCCTATCACATCACATCAAAAATGCCCGAGATCGAAAGTGTGTGAATCCTACCCCCACATCCATTAAATGTGCCTACATGGCTCGGGTTAAAAAACAAAATCACAACACCATTAAGCCTTGTTTCCATGATATGAACAACTTAATATGCTGACCAAGGCAGAAATTTATTTTATTATAAAACATAAACTAAACGTAAAGTTTCAACCTTCTAGCAAGGTCTTTTTCAGACTCTGCACCAAGTACAAATGTAACAAGGTATAAAACAAGACGATATATATACACAAACATTACTCCCCTCCAGACTATTAGAAAGTTGATCTGGAACATTCTACCAAATGGCTTACCCTTGTCAACAGTACTTTCACTTAAAAGGCTAAAACTTATTTTCTTCCATCTAGAATGTGGTTCGACTCTTTACCTCACGCTATTTTTCCTTCATTCTTCTTCCATCTTCTCTCCTCTTTCTCTCTTGTCCTTTCCACTCTTCCTAACACCTTCTTCCATTCTTTGTTTCATTCCAGTTCATTGTGTCTTCTCTATTTCCTTGGCCTCCTTCCATTTTCTTACTAGTATACTCTTCTCCCTTCCTATCTGCTTAGCCTCATCCCACTCTATGTCATGTTCTGTTTCTCTCGTGTGTTTAAATATCGCATTCATTTTTCTCTCTCTTAAGTCGTACATCATCCCTATTTTGTTTCAACCTGTCTTTCAGCATCTTTTTCGTTTCTCCTATGTACACACTCTGACATTCTTTACATTTCACTTCGTAGATAATCCCTTCCTCTTCCTCTTCCTCTTCTCTGTTTCCCTTTTTCTTGTTTGCATTCTTCGAAATTTTTAAGATGCTTCTACCTCCCTTCCTGTAAGTTTTAATTCCCGCTTTCCTAAGCACTTTGCATATCTTTTCTGTGGTCTTCCACATACTCCTTATTCCAAACCTCCTCTCTTTTTTTCTCTTCCTCTTTTTCTTTCTCTTTCAATTCTCCCCTGCCACTTTTCTTCCTTCTTCTGTTTATGTCCAGTCTATCCTCCATCTCATAGCCATTCTTTTCCAGCTGTTTCCATAGGCTATTTATTTTGCCTTGTTTTTCACATTCTTTCGTGCATATTTTCTTGATTCTGTCCTCCATATTCTTTATAAAATTTATTTCTGTCACCTCACTTACATCACTTCTTTTGTGGCAGAATACCCCTGCTGCACACTTCTTCTGATGCCAAGCGGTTTCAATTTCTTGTCTTCTCTTCCTTGTCATCAATATATCTAGGTAGCTTAACTTGTCTTTTTCTACTTCGAGTTCCAATAATATCCCTCTTTCTTCATCTTGTATTTCTTTGGCAAATATGTCGAGCTGCCTCTTCGTTCCCTTCCATATGCCAAAACAATCGTCCACATATCTGCAAAACAGAATTATTTTGTCGCCTCCTTTTTCTATCACTTTCTTTTCCCATTCATTCATAACCAATTCAGCCAATGCTGGGCTTTGGGCTAGAACCTATATTCAGTCCTTCACTCATTAACATTATTTTATCCTCCATTATACTGTAACCGTTACTCCAAATGGTTTCCAGCACCTTCACTACCCTTTCACTATTCCATTCTCCTATAATTTCTTGTCCCATTCTCTTTTTCTTTTTAACAATCTCCAAAACGTCCTCTTGATGCTCGGGAACATACTTTTCACGTCTAAGTTAGACATTCTCGTCTTCATCTCATTTAACTTAAGTCCTTTTATGAGGTCCACTACTTGTTCACTGTTCTTAACTGCTCTGCTTTCTTGCTGTGTTACTAACACTTCAATAACTTTCTTTAATTTCTTTTCCAAGGGTTCCAAAATATTGTTTCTGCAGTCCATTACTGGTCTCAACTTTATCTCCTCTTTGTGTATCTTTGGAAAGCCTTTCAAACTTGGTAGTCTTCCTGTCTCCTTTATGCACTTCTTGAATCCTCTCCTCCTACAGTCTTGTATGACCCTTTCTCTTATAGTTTGTTCTTCTTCTGTTCCACAAATCTTATCATATCCGTTCTCTTTTAGGTCTTCGTACTTCCTCTCGTACCATTCTCTTTCCATCACCACAATTACTCCTCCTTTGTCTGTCTGCTCCATCACCACATCACTTCTTGTCTTGATTTTATTCATCCCTTCCCTTTCTTCTTGACTCAAATTATCTACTGTTTTTCCATCAGTATGGCAGCTGTTCTTATTCTAATCTTGTCTCTTTCTGGTTCTTCTTTTATATGGAGCACTGCTTCTTCAATGCCATATATAACTTCTTCATAATCTACATGCAAACAAGAATGCAAACAAGAAAAAAGGAAAACAGAGAAAAGGAAGGGATTATCTAAGAAGTGAAATGTAAAGAATGTCAGAGTTTGTACATAGGAGAAACGAAAAAGAGGCTGATAGACAGGTTGAAACAAAATAGGGATGATGTACGACTTAAGAGAGAGAAAAATGAATGCGATATTTAAACACACGAGAGAAACAGAACATGACATAGAGTGGGATGAGGCTAAGCAGATAGGAAGGGAGAAGAGTATACTAGTAAGAAAATGGAAGGAGGCCAAGGAAATAGAGAAGACACAATGAACTGGAATGAAACAAAGAATGGAAGAAGGTGTTAGGAAGAGTGGAAAGGACAAGAGAGAAAGAGGAGAGAAGATGGAAGAAGAATGAAGGAAAAAGAGCGTGAGGTAAAGAGTCGAACCACATTCTAGATGGAAGAAAATAAGTTTTAGCCTTTTAAGTGAAAGTACTGTTGACAAGGGTAAGCCATTTGGTAGAATGTTCCAGAACAACTTTCTAATAGTCTGGAGGGGTAGTAATGTTTATGCATATATATATCGTCCTGTTTTGTACCTTGTTACATTTGTACTTGGTGCAGAGTCTGAAGAAGACCTTGCTAGAAGGTTGAAACGTTACGTTTAGTTTATGTTTTATAATAAAATAAATTTCTGCCTTGGTCAGCATATTGACTTTAACAAAATCACATATGAACATAAGAATGAATGGTGTTACCTCTCTCTGAGGTCTAAAACTAAGCCATCGGCCCTGAACATGACGTTTAAAACAAACAGTAAACTTTTAATAAATCTAAATGGCCAAGAAATGAAAGTTCCTCCCTTGATTGTTCCGCTTCTACCCACAAGTATTTTCAGTATTGCCTGATGTTAAGAAGCCACAGAGGAGGGGCAAGATTGTCTTTTTGCTCCCCCCCCCCCAGTCACGCCCTAAAAAATGAGACTACATATATTTCAACTTATCTTGGTTGTGAAGCATATTTGGAAAAATATTTTTACACTAGATTTGTGAACATGCACTCAAGTTTCTGTTAACAACAAGAAGCACGTGACATCGCAGTCAGGTCTCTGCAAATCAAGTATCCCCGTAGGAATTCACTGCATCTGTTTCCAGTTTTGCTTTGAAGACTGCCAGGTTTTGAACGTGTCTACAACTGCGCTCGCATATAACAAATAAAACTTACCATATTCCCCCAATCTTATCGACTGCCTTCGCGATCAGCCAAAAATGGTAGAATATTGAAGAAAAATAAACTAAATCTATCATTAAATTATTTCCTTTTAACTCTTTCATTCATGTAATTCTTCTTTAGTATGCGATGTTTTTGTTAAAATTATAGTAAGATTTATAAAATGATGAAATGGTAAATGAGTACACGGCCACGGGCAACTTTCTTTGCTACAGATCGATCGGAAAGCTTCAGAAACATGAATTTTCTCAATACGTTTACACGTGTACTTCGCATCCTTATAAAAGTAGTGCGTTTTCAGTTATGTTACTAATCATTAAAGGAATGACTCAATACCATCATGTTTCATTGCATGCGAAGATCGAGTACCAGGCAGGGTTGGAAATTTGCTGTAATTATCGTAAGACCTAAAATTTCAGTTTTCACGTATTAAGCGCCGTTTAATGGAAGTATAAGTAATAAAATATTCCGTAATAGAGGTCTCCGGTCCTTCTCTTATATTTATTATTTATGTAATAAATATATGGGGGATGAGATTGTAAACACTGGTTGATAGATTTGAAAACCTGACCCCCCCCACTCCAAAATAAGTTCCGACGTCCCTGCGGTACACTCAATCGTGTCATTGCGAGATGAGTGAGTACCTTAGATACAAAACTTGATTTCTAACATCCGTTGGCTGATGTTGGACCAATAAATGTTTATGAGTTTTCATCTCCCATAAAACGTAAAAACAGTTATTATCCGAAACAGGAGGAAATCCCTTGTTGTGCTAATGGGCAACTGCTTCTGGCGGAACCAAAGCTTATTAATTTGCAATTCAGTTTGACGGTCGGCGACAAAACCTGTTCCATCCTTCCCAATCCATCCCTGCTTATGTAATCACGGTGTTTCCGGTGGACGGAATTCCTGAGCTAACACCTAACAAGACACGGAAAACAGGTCCGTTGCTACATAAGCAACCGAGCTCCGAGTGGGCTTGTTCCAATAGGACTATTTTAAAGATGTTGTACAGCATATGCGTGTATGCATATGCATGCCAGAAACCCAACAAAGAATTAGGGATCGTATCGTTTGGCAGAATATCGGTCCCGTCTTGTACAGTCACGAACACTTCTGGGTTATAACAATTCCATTAACTTTCAATGGAATCGTTACAACCCAGAAGTGTCCATGACAGTACAGTAAATCACTGTCTCGTTCTCGCGGATCACGACATGGCAGTTATGTCATGGCAGGGTTGTTAGAGGTCCAGGAATTGTAAACAAATTCAATTCCGGTCCGGGAGAGAAAATCAGAAAGCGTAAATGAGTTCTGGACCGTAAAGGACCTTTCAAATTAGTCCCGGAACCTCTTTTCCGGATGAACTTAAATACCGTCCAAGTTCAGTGTTGAAATGAAACAATACGCAACTTGGACTGAATTTAAATTATGCGAGAAAAATGTTTCGGTTCTCTTACGGGACCCAATAGACCCAGTTAGAATTGATGTGTTTCTGGACTTTTAACAGCCCTGTTTAAGGGCATGCGGGACAGTCTCCGCCCGGCTTTTCCCTCCGAGTCAGTGTTGCCAACTTAGCTCTCTTGGAGCCAGAACTGGCTCTTTCGTGCACTCGTTTGGCTGTGAACTGGGGCGCCCGCCCCCTTGCCTCACTATGATACCATCACTGGTTCCGCCCCACATAGACCAACTCTTGAAATGATTATACATTTTGCACGTGACGTGACATTGTTATATTGGCTGCGTCGCTCCACCCCCTCTTATATCCCCAGCTATTTTTTTATAGCGCCGTGTTGACGTGAAATTGGCATAATATTGTTACCAGGGAATCCTTTATTTTCGATTTCATATGACCATGAGATGGGTAATGCTGCAGGATCTAGATGGTACAAACTAAGAATAAATTGTCATCAATTTAGAGTTAACGGTAGCGCCTCGCCCCTTTGACAACTAACATTACCCTAGGAAGCACTTCTTAAATCTAGTTCCTTGAAAGTCAGTTTTAACTCCATTTAAGGTGAAATTTAGCAACACTGCCAGGAGGCAAGGAGAAATGCATTGGGCATATGGGAGTATTATTTGATTTATCATCTTGGGAATATCAAACTTCTGATTGAATAGAAAATGATATCAACGGGAAGAGTGCAGTTTGAAGAAGTGATTGCCAAGCAGAAAAGTCGAAACTCCAATTTGATTATCCGTAACTTGATGTTGAAGTTGATTCCCCATAAGGAATACATGAGATTCCGAAAATTCTTATTCTTCATATTTTTCAAATATCGTGTCCAGCTTAATAATCAAGATAATAAAACGCTTCTACTTGAAACATGGAGAGAAATTCATACTTTTCATACACCCATGGTCCTTCTTTTTACTAGCAGTGCCCATTCGTGCGATATTGAAATAAATGCACAATTGGTGCGTAACTGTACCTCCTCCCTTTAAAGGTTCCAGTCCGTTGTCAGAGCTTGTCCCGAAGTGTGATCATCTGTCTAATTGGGAAAAGTCAGTACGTGGCTGCTTAGTGGAGGATGTGGTGGATGTTTTACACCGTAACTGTCGCGTTCGAAGTGAAGGAAAGTATTCCCAAAAATGTGGAACAGATAATCTGAAATAATAAAGTGAAGAAATAACAATGAAGGAGGTGTTACACAAGACATACTAAGGTTTCTAGGTGAGGGTGTCGAGAAATGATGAATTAGACGTGACGGATAGAAAAATCTATAATTGTGAAGTCGGCAGAAGGTTGCAGAAAAAAATAAGGGGTTAATAATGACTATCCCTAGAGTTTCCGTTTGATAAATAATAAATGAAAGCAACAACAAGAACAACCAGGTAGATATTCATGTGGTGAGTCCGAAGAAGTCACATTGTAAAATAAATTTGATTTAAATACATTTTTCAATTATTATTACATGAAGTCTTGTCTTGTCTCGATTATATAGATACCTTCCGTGGTGCTGTATTTTCTTTATTGTTCCTTATGTATTCTCATTTTCTCTCTCTGTATATTCCTTGTTGACAAGGGTTTGTTGTAAGATAGCGAAATACGCCTGCTTGGACAAAGACGATGCCAGTGGTTCTCAATCTTCGTGAGACATCGGCCCAGTAAATTATTTTTTTGAAAAGTCGAATCCCAACTCGTAAGTACCATTCTAATTTCTTAAACTCTTATACAATAACATGTATGCTACTATTGATATTAAATATTAATAAATAAATTATGGTATAATCATATAGAGTAACAGTTCATTCTTAAACTGTTTAACCACTCAGATTTGCGAAATTTTGTTGTGATCATTACAGTTAACAGTAACTTAATCAATTACTATCGTTCATTTCAACAAGCAAATATCCCATGTAATCAAGGAGTCCTGAGTTCATTACCCGATGGAGGCAAATAGCGGTTCGGATCCCACTTTAAACTGTAGGTCCAGTCCCGATTAGCTTTACTGAACATAAAATAGAAAACGCCAACTCAAACAATCAATTAACAAGCACAAACGGTGTTATGCGAAGATGGCCAACTCTTATTTCGAAGTCCTCGGGAAATCCAGGAAAACACCGAACGGACCCAGACGGAAACTGAGGAAAATGTTCGGCTGGGATTCGATCCCAATCACGTCACAGCTAGACCATCTCGTAGGACGGAGGCTAATGAAGCGAGTGTTGACACGGGGCGATCCTCAATGCATCCAGCCCCTCCCGCCTCCTCTTCAATCGGACGAGCAGCGCTTCGGTAAACATCGCGCTCCATTGTCCCTTCCTGCCACCTGAGACGACTCGCTCTCGGCGTCTTAATGAGGTGCGCGATCGTGTTTCCTCAGGAGGACTGGAAAGAGAACAATCACCCCCTGTCACCAATCCTCACGCACGTATATTGCTTCCTTATTTCCAGGTAATAATCCATTTGCACCGTTTCCCCTTGTTACTCTATTTTCCAAAGGATGATAGACTACTGCAGAGGCTCTCGTGGTGGATTCTTGAACGTTCCATTATTTGTATGATCAGTGATTATTACAGCCGTATTATTACAATTATCCTACCAGTTTTAGCAGGAGCAATTACTATATTATTAACGGATCATGTTCAATGCATCGAGTCGCGGCGAGCTGGTTGTTTACTGCATATTTTCGTACTCGTATATGTATGAAGGGAAATATTGAGTGAGAAAAATGCAAGAATGACCAGGCGGGCCTTTGCCCAATTGCTATAGTTGCACGAAGTGGATTAATTTCATTTGATTTTTGTTATTTAGCGCCGCTTTTTTGGGCACTTTTGGCTAATCGCGACGATGAGGATGAGTGATGATATGATGAAAGGCACTGACAAAGAACACCCATGCCTAGGCGGGATTCGAACCCAGGACACCCGACGTCGCAGCGGGCTGTGCTAACCGCTCCGCCACGGAGGTCCGTACGTTATGGATTGAAATCAACTTGAGAGAGCGAAAATAAATGCAGTAGTTCTAAAGTTTACTATTCTAGATTGTATGTTGTACTGTGCATGTTATGCTAGATAATTCTGTCTTGTTTCCCTAAGTATGTATAGGTAAATGATGTCTCGTTCCCATCTACAAGATCAGAAACCGAAATCGGACACTCGATTCAAATACTTAAATTCAAAAACCTTACAAAAAAAAACTTAGGCCTTGAGATAATCCATCCAGAATTTTAAAATATTTAAAATTCCTGAAGCTTGTGTGAAACATGTTTCACAGCTGCCAATCGAACAACCAACATATTGGTAACGTCGTCTCCTTGTAATCAAGGGGTCTCGGTTTCATACCCGTTGGGGGAGGCACAAAGTGGTTCGGATTCCAATTTAAACTCAATGTCCAGTCCCGATTATCCTATCTGTGTATAAAGTGGACTTAAAACAAACTCAAAAAACTCGATCAACCCATAGGATTTTTCAGAATCCACGTGCATTTGTTGACATTGTCTTCGTTCTTACAGCGATCAGAGAATAGGCAGATTCAATGGTTCCATAAACCTCCTCCCCCTTCTCCTAGAAAGTAATTTCTGTCTACGGCCATGATCCACAATGACATTCTCTGACAGTATTCTCTCTTACATCAAGTAACAGTCTGTTAGCGTACTCGGTGACATTTGACAGTTCCACTTATCTCTTACCGCCCTTGTTTCTTGTAGTGTTTGATCTCTTTATCGGGCACTATTTATACACGAACAAGAGCGAATTTGATAAGATAGCAGTGGATTCTAGAGTTAAAAGTAGGTCGTTTCGAAGGCACTATGCACAGTTGTTTCGATACCACTTTAAACTGTAGGTCCAGTCTCAATTAGTCTATCTAAGCATGAACATGTTTTTAATAAATTATTATTACACTTTGAACGCATATTATTTTAAATATACAAGAAAGATGCTGTTTTTATGTAAGCAACGAATATTTATTGGAGCTTTACATATCTTCCTATAATCACTAGCGAACGCAGGATGGAGCTGATGGGGCTACAGTGACTTCAGCTCCCTCCGAAATTTTGGGAAAAATCAAAATTTTCAAATGAAAGCTCTAAAAAAAACTCTGAGAAAATCAAACTGGTTAATGCAAAACTTCCCTTAAAAGACCTCTGATTACCATTTTTATCTTTGAACAACTTTCAAAATTAATTACAAAATATTTTCTTGTGTATCCCGCTTCCCCTAGATCGCAGCTCCTCCAGAAAAAAATCCTACGTACGCTAGTGATTGTAATAAATTGATTTATCACCATTCTACGAATTACTTGCGATTTAATAACGGTAACATGACACTAGACTGAGTGCATGCTGTCAGTTGCATAATTATCAGGTGCACTGTAAAAATTTTGAACTTTTATTTTGAAGGACGAAAAGTTATTTTCATCCGATTCAGCGGATTTGTAAACGAACATATAAGAAACTAGTGAAGATATTTGTGATACAAACATGAATGCCTTGTTATCAGGAAGAGGAGAATAACCTGGCAAGCCTAGTTAATTACCACCTGCCACAGAGGATATCTTAATAAAAGCAAGACGCAAACGATATGGATTCTGTTTCACAACCCGACGTGACGTAATATAGAAGAGGAAGCAAACTTTACGAAAGAACCAAATAAAGATTATCAATCGGAATTTAGGGCAGAATGTCAAGGGACAATAAATAAACCCAGTGTTCAATGCAAATAAGAAAGAGAGAGGTAACGCAGCTGCAGGCTAATATTTCAGTGTTATTCTGTCCTATTCATCTTGTTAAGCAGGGAAGTGGTCAAAGTTGGGCTCTAGCTATGGGTATACTGACTCTTGCCAAGGGCAAGGAAAACTTTTGTTAAGGGGAACAAAGAGCACTTCCCATAGAGAGTAATGTGAATTTTGATTTATTTGAATAAGGGAATAATATTTATTTTTATTCTTCAAGTAAAAAAAACACAATAAACACAAATTTTTCACCACTCCTTTGGCTGGTGACGGAGGTAAGTGCCTCCCCTGGCGCCGCTGTACGCGTGCAAAGGTCTAGATCAATCTCCTGAATACCCAAGTAGCAATAATTTCACCTTACCACGTACAGAGGGATAAAGAAAGGAGGAGAGACATAGAGAGAGATAGAGGGGGTAGGTAAGGGAGAGAAGTGAAGAGAAAATATTGGAAAACAGAAAAAAGAAAGAGGAGAGGGAAAAAAGAGAGAGAAGGAAGGACAAAATGTTGGAAAATAGATAAAGAAAGAGAAGGGGAGAAAAATGAAAGAGAGAGAGAGAGAGAAAGAGAAAATGTTGGGAAAACAGAAAAGAAAGAGAAGGAGAAGAAAGAGGAAAGAGAGAGAAGAAAAGAGAAAATATTGGAAAACAGAAAAAGAAAAAGGAGAGGAAAAAGGAAAGAGAGAGAAGAAAAGAGAAAATGTGGGAAAACAGAAAAAGAGAGAGAAGGGGGACAGAGGACAAGAGATAAGAAAAGTAGCCTATAGGGAACTGAGAGGAAAAGAGAGATAGAGATATTCAGAGGAAGGAAGCAAATACTCTTGGGGGAATTATGGCTACTTTCCAGATAGCTTGTAACGGTTTTAAGAAATATGTACAACTCAGGAACAGAAAAGCTTCCTAACCTAAGTCTTCATTCCATCGTTTTGCACTCGGGTAATCATTTTTTAACCTGTACTCTCCAGTTCCTGTGCCACGGTAGAGGGTTACATTTTACACACAACAAAACACCAACAATCGATATCTATTGAAGCTTCGATATTTCTCAAACAACTAAAACTACAAATATGAAATTGGGGAACGTAAAGTTATATAATATACTAATTTCTCCTGTTATAAATATTAATCATTTGCATATTGTGAGTAATAAAGGAACGAATCGATATAAATTTTATTTGTGGTGTCATATACTGAAAAAATAATTTGTGCTAAATTTACGTGCGAAAAGTGAACCCTATATCTGCAGTACCTCAAGTTCGCATGAAACTAACGTTACTGATACCCCCTGGAATCTAGGTTACCGGTCAAGTTTAAAAGTTTTTCCCACCTTCCGTGCAAGTCGCAATTTCCCTGCCCTCTGTAACAACCGAAAAATATGGATCGGAGGGGCAATTTCGATCAAACGCACACTTTAAACACGCACAGCCACCACGATTGATTGTCCTTCTGCACGCTCCCACGCTGCAACAATAAGAAAGTCAAGGCGTCGGAGGTTCGAGTTGGTTCTCGCCAAGTTTCGCTGTTAAATATGGCGACCTTGATTCTTTTTTGACTTTTTATGAATGATTGCGGGTGGAGGTTGGTACGTACAGTGGGTCGGACCTAGTGCCTCCTCCAAATATCGAGCTCAGGGACAATTGTTTAGAATTAGGAGCATTGGCGACCACAGGGAGCGTCAAAGGGAAAGGGGGTAATTTGGCCACCCTGAAGTACGGAGAAAATGCGTAACTTATTATATCCTGTCTTATATTTTGAGTGTAAGGGGTGACATTCCCTGAAGGCACTCGAGTGTCAACACCTCCTCCACGTAAAGGAGGGTGCATGCAGATTAATGAGGTTCTGACGTTAGGACCCACAGCCAGCATCATCTGAGACAGGGGGTGCTCGTTCGGCGGCGCAGATCGTATGCGCAGTTGTCCGTGGATGCATGACGTCATCATCGAAACACCAGGCACGGAAAAGGCTGATTCCTTATGAAAATATTGAGAAATTTGACAACGAATATCTTCTAAAATATAGTAGCAAGGGAAAAGTTACAACTTTTACTGTTAAGATTCATCCTTTCTAATCAATTTATCACAAAGTTGATTCAAATGTGTAAAATGGTTTTCAAGAAATCGTGTTACGAAGGAACCCCTGTTTTGTTCTCTCCAGGGTTCCAATGTAAGGGAGTTTTAACTTAAGCGCGTTGGATTTCTTTTTGCTCTATGTTTTGAAATAAGATTATTTTGTTCTTGTCAACTGAAATCATGCCTAAATGCTATGGAAAGCTGTGAAAACTATTATCAGAAAACTAACGGAAGAAATCTAAAATATCACAGCTTAATTGATATAAAAAATGCGAGATTACCCATTTTTGTGAAAAAGGCATTGTGCGAGATCTAAAAGCAGAACTTTTTAATATTGTATGTAAATGTAAGGGTGTAATAAACGTGACTGCTTCCCAGGCACGTATCCAAGGGGGGGCTTAGGGGGCTCAAGCCCCCCCGAAAGTTTTCGGTTTACACTAGACAAAATGAGATTTTTTGTTTCTTGTCGTGTCAAATAAAATAATGTGACGTTAATTTAAGGAGAGAAATAATTATCGAGGAAAGACGAAGAATATTTTATAACCCTGTTATTGGTAACAGCTCGTATCCAAGGTGGGAATCAGGGGGCTCAAGCCTCCCTTCAGAAAATTTTCAGTTTACGCTACATAAAATTAGGTTTTTGGCTTCTTGAATAATATGGTGATAATTTGAGAGAGATAATTATCTAGGCAAGACGGAGAATGTTCTATAAGCCTGTTATTGTTAATAGCGCGTATCCAAGGTAGGGATCAGGTGGTTCGAGCCCCCTCCCCCAGGAAATTTTTCAGTTTACACGAGATAAAATTAGGTTTTTGTCTTCTTCAATAATGTGACGATAATTTAAGGAGATAAATAATTATCGAGGCAGGACGGAGAATGTTCTACGGACCCTGTTATTGTTTATAGCGCGTATCCAAGGTGGGGATCGTAACTCGTGGACTCCCCCCCACCAGGAAAGTTTTCATTTTACACTAGATAAAATTAGGTTTTTGTCTTCTTGAATAATGTGACGATAATTTTAGGAGAGAAATCCTTATCAAGGCAAGACGGAGAATGTTCTACGGAAACTGTTATTGTTTATAGCGCGTAAACTTTTCTTACGCTTTCGGTGTTGTCGTAGCGAACTTGAACACTATGTAGAAGAGACTTGTCAGCATTTGGAAGGTGCACAACAAAGGTAGCGCCGCAGGTAGGGCGATTCGGATTCATTGTAATTTTTTAATCTCTGGAAAGCGCGAGAGGGAACGTTCTTGAAAAGAGAAGGAGTCGAACTACTGGCCATATTTTCGAATCGTTTTATCTGCGGAACGTTCTAGAATATAATGAGGATATTAATACGCGGCTTCAATTTCCCGGTTGATCTGTACAACAGAATAGGTGGAGACTTCAGAGGTAAGTATGACAATTCATACAGTCGATTAGTGATCAGTCAGTGTCCATTGGTTGCTTTATAAGTTCTAGTGATTCGAAAATGAAATGGACTAAATACCGTAAAGTAACGAAGTCTACCACTAGTTCCAGTTCGGTCCCAAAGCTAAAGACATTGACGACAGCGGAACTTCGAGTAGTGGTACGAGTAGTTCGGGTCGAAAGACGAAGAGATCGAAGTCTCTCTCTCTAAAGTGAATATTTCGGCAGTATCGGGCTGGGCATTGGAGCGATTTATTAAAAAGGAAGTAAGCTGCACAGATCAACTGAAAATCAAAGTTTTGAGTGATGATTTGGTTGTGCCAGGACCAAATTTTGTGTATGCAGTCCGAGAATTTCATGGCATAAAAAATACTTTTGTTTAAGGCTACTGGGTTCGACACACACTCAACAGACAATTTTGAACACTTGCGAGTGCTTAGGCCTGAATATGAACAATTTGGTGGGTTTCGGCTTTTATAAGAGCTGCAAACATGGGAGGACAAGACACATTAGTGGTGTTGAGGCTCGAATGAGAGAGAAATATTCGTGAACTGTCTGATTCCAGTTCCCAGCACACTGTTTGAATCTTGTGTTGTCGAGTGGATTGTGCATTCCGTGCATGTGTAACACCTTCGTAAAAACACTTCTGGTACATAGATGTTTTGATGCCTGATGAGAAGAAATGGACAAACATACATACTGAGATGGTTCCGGCACACAATATTAATGCATGGAAACAGAGGAGTTGAGTGGTAGAAAATGTCCCGATTTCACGTTCTAATTAAAATGACAGCCTTAAACAGTGGCGACGATTTAGGAGATAGTTGCTCCCCATTATTTTGCCTCCACACTATCACACTATGCCCTCTTAATGCTTGTCTCCTTGTCCACCCCCCCCCCCCACATTTTGGAACCCAATTGCCACCACTGGCCTTAAACATACAATTGTGATACCCCTTTAAAAAATGGTGTTCAGCCGCCGCCCCGAAAGGAATTCCTGGATACGTGCCTGCTGCTTCCCGTAAAATATCACTGCACTCTCCACGTTCTTCTTCTTCTGTCTTTTATTTGGCGCCGTCAATAGCTTCAACACGTTGTTTTTTTTATATATATATTTGTCACATATTTGTTTTAATTAGTATTCTGCTCGTTCCGCCACCTGAACGCAGCAGGTACGACTCAAAGGGCAGTGTTAGTTACACCGGAAGAAGGCTCGGAAATGGCAGGCTTCAGAAGTTAACTCATCCAAATTAAATTAAACAGGTATGTGCTCTCTCTAAATTTAAATCATAGTTCACAAATAATTTGATTAAAAGTTATAAAAGTATCTGTTTTATTTAATAGCGTATTAATTGATGCATTCTTCTCCAGCATAGCCATAGGCAGTGACCACACTACGGGGGGGGGGGGGGGGGGGGCAGGAACGCCCCCCCAATTCTCGTTCGACAATTTCTCTCTCTCTCTTATCTGCCCCCAGTAAAACGACAAAATAAATAAATGAATGAATGCTATTTTAGCCAAAATATGCATTTTTGTGTCGTATGTAACTGAATAATAAACATGATTGCCCCGGGAAAATATGATTTACCCCTCCATCTTTACTATTGCGCTGTCACTAGCTACAACATATTTTGATTTCTATTGTTCCCACATATTTATTTTAATTTTAGTATTGTGAATCATATTCCACTGTGTTACCTCACGTAGCCACCCCTCCCCCCCCCACACACGTACGACTTCAGTTGTAAGTTTTAGACTATGCTTGTCAAATATCCACTTATATCTTTGTATTCTTGAGCCATTTAGAAAAAACCATTTCGCCCCTTCTTCTGGACTATTTCATAGGATTGTTTTCCCACTGGAAGCCCCTTCGCAGATCGAGATCCGGGCCTATAGCCTTCCCAAGCCAGCGCCCCCTCCAAATACTCTCTTCGCCTCATGAAAGAAAAATATATATGTATTTCTACGAAATATTAATTTGACTTGGCAGTTTTTTTCGAACAGGAATAAGTTTTAAATTTTAATAGCTTATAAATTTACACTAGCAATTTTGAGTAAAGGTTTTCCGTAACCCTAAAAGTACATTTAGAGACTGCAAGGTCAACTCTCGATATTTCAGATATATTAATAATTTTTATCACAACGTCTTGTAATAATTATTTGTTACTTCAATAACCTCCTCGCAAATGTTTCTCGCATATTAAAACATAGATGCCAATTTCTGTTTATTTCCTTGTAATGCTGACCTCCGTGGCGAAGTGGTTAGCCAAACGCTTTACGATGCCAAGTGCCCCCAGGTTCGAATCCCCGCCCGGGCATGGGTCTACTTTCCTTTCTTCAATTTCATCATATCATCACGCATCCTCATCTTTGCGATTAGCCTTATGTGACATATAAGCGAAGTAAAATAAACTAAGTCTATTAATCAATAATTTTTTTAAACTCTTTAATTCTTTTTTAGCATGCCACGTTTTTGTTAAAATTATATTACGATTTGTAAAATGACGAAATTCTAGAGGAGAACACACAACTTTCTTTGTAGCGCATCGGTCAGAAAGTTTGAGTAATATGGATTTTCAAAATACATTTTTTCACATGTACTTTGCCCCCTTTTAAAAGTAGCGCGTTTTCAATTATGTTACTAATCATTAAAAGGATGCCTCAATACGACCTTGGAGGATGACAATTATTATTTTCCCCCTTCTAAAAGTAATAATATACTTTCGCTCTCTGAATCTCCCATATAAATGCTAGGGGCCGTCTGCTTCAGCCGAGCTCACTGCTTCTCCGGTGACGTCACGCGTTCGTGCAAGATCGGCAATCTTCGGATGGCTTTACCTAATCTCTATATACCTTGAAGCATAGGCGTGCGCAACGGGGATGCCAGGGGTGTCGTAAAAGATATAGCGTGTGGAAACTTTCATTAAAATAATGCAAATAATATCCATGTTTAATAAAGTATAACTTATTTCATTTCATTTGAGATGCCCTGCTCTCTCTCCAAAACAATGTGGTATTGTTTACTATAATAATTAGTAATCACGCGTAAAATAATTGTTTTTTACTTTATAAATTGCGCAGATAATAACTATTAAGTGACAAGGTACCATATTATATGTTATGACGTAATGCGTATTAGAGAACCTACAAACTTATTTAATGAGACGGATTCAAATTGTATTATTACCTGTAGAGATGCAGTAGTCTTGTATCATATTTGTTAGAGTTGGTTATTTTGGAGCCTCCCTGATGGTGTAGTGCTAAATTTAGAGAGAGCACATACTTGTTTCATTTAATTTGGATGCGTTAACTTCTGAAGCCTGCCATATCCGAGCCTTCTTCCGGTGTAACTGCACTGCACTTCGAGCCCTAGCTGCTGCGTTCAGGTGGCGGAACGAGCAGAATATTAATTAAAACAAATATGTGACAAATATATATAACAAAACAACGTGTTGAAGCTATTGATGGCGCCAAAGACAAGAGAGAAGAGAAACGTGGAGAGTGCAGTGATATTTTACGGGAAGCAGTCACGTTTATTACACCCTTACATTTACATACAATATTAAAAAGTTCTGCTTTTAGATCTCGCACAATGCCTTTTTCACAAAAATGGGCAATCTCGCATTTTTTCATATTAATCAAGCTGTGATATTTTAGATTTCTTCCGTTAGTTTTCTGATAATAGTTTTCACAGCTTTCCATAGCATTTAGGCATGATTTCAGTTGACAAGAACAAAATAATCTTATTTCAAAACATAGAGCAAAAATAAATCCAACGCGCTTAAGTTAAAACTCCCTTACATTGGAACCCTGGAGAGAACAAAACAGGGGTTCCTTCGTAACACGATTTCTTGAAAACCATTTTACACATTTGAATCAACTTTGTGATAAATTGATTAGAAAGGATGAATCTTAACAGTGAAAGTTGTAACTTTTCCCCTTCCGAACGACAAATTTCAGGTGTCGCTTGTCGCTTGGACTGGGCCGTTTTATCAATACCGCGCATTGTTTTGCCCCGGCCTGTTATTTGCACAAGCTTGACTGGTGAATGGTTTGCTTTAGATCGAATGCTTCTGTGAGAAATCCCGATATCGCTTGTCGCTTCAGTCTGAAAACTCCCTTGTTGCTTGAAGTAAATTCGTTCCTGCAAGTGAAAGTAGCATGCCATATCATAGGTTT
The DNA here is from genome assembly GCF_977018435.1 of Lepisma saccharinum. Classification (NCBI taxonomy): domain Eukaryota; kingdom Metazoa; phylum Arthropoda; class Insecta; order Zygentoma; family Lepismatidae; genus Lepisma; species Lepisma saccharinum. The sequence goes on from NC_139239.1 coordinate 57,539,721, forward strand.
TCTCTAAATCCCTCAAGCGGAAAGGCGACGTTGAAAGCACAAATATTTACTAGCATTTGTTGTGTCATTACTTCTGCAGATTTGTTGGCAAGGATTCACTTAAGCATACTTTATAATATAATAATATCACTAGTTTTATAGAATTATCTTTCCCTCACTTTTCCATTTACAAAATAATTCAATATATCTAAACGTTCGTCGTGCGTGTACATGAGATACTTGTATGTACGTAGAGATACTTAGTGTGCTATACAACTAGCGGCCACCAAGACACGTCATATTTTAATAATCAGCTCTGCAGTTGATCATCCGACGGATTCTAGACGTCCACTCCTTCATAGTAGAACTTTAACAAATACCTTTCTTGACTATCGTCGCACAACTGATGAAAACAAGCGCTCATTTCTTACTTCGTATGCCGGTGAATCTGCACTAGCAACAACGAAGACTCGCCTAAACCGGAAGTTCCGGGGGGACCGGGTAAGACCTCACCAATGTTTATGTTTACATTTTTAACACGGTCTATAAACTAAGTCTATTAATCAATTTTTTTTTTAAACTCTTTAATTCTTCTTTAGCATGCCACGTTTTTGTTAAAATTATATTACGATTTGTAAAATGACGAAATTCTAAAGGAGAACACGTAACTTTCTTCGTAGCGCATTGGTTAGAAAGTTTCAGGAATATGGATTTTCCATATACATTTTTTCACATGTACTTTGTCCCCTTTTAAAAGTAGCGCGTTTTCAGTTATGTTACTAATCATTAAAAGGATGCCTCAATATCATCTTGGAGGATGACAATTATTATTTTCCCCTCCTAAAAGTAATAATATACTTTCGCTCTCTGAATCTCCCATATAAATGCTAGGGGTCGTCTGCTTCAGCCGAGCTCACTGCTTCTCCGGTGACGTCACGCGTTCGTGCAAGATCGGCAATCTTCGGATGGCTTTACCTTATCTCTATCTACCTTGAATCAGTATATTCAGGAATCGTTATGTGATTAAATCGCTTGTCGAGGTCCAGGGCTGGGAGAATACGGGCTTTGTGTGGGGAGTGGCTGGTCAGCTTTCCCTTCCACAATGTCCGATGGTTTCCGTAAGCCACCTTTCAGGATTAGTGCTGGTCAGCATGATCCTTAAAGGGGATTTAGCGAGCATATAAATAATTTGATTCATATATAAATATTTAATCTTAATAATTTAAAATTTGGTATCGTTCATAAATCGTAAATTCTGTTGGAGTTAGTACTGGCGAGTGTGACTCCGACGTAAATTCAAGTTAAATAAATTAGGCTCATCAAAGATTTACAACCTTCTCGTTAAATTAATTTTTATTCTAATTAAATAAATATTTATTTCTTTAATTACTTTAATCCGAGAGCATACCTCTGGTCAGAGGGTGCCTTTTAAATCTCATTGCTTATATAGTTTACATGTCGGTTTTAAAGTCTGAGTATCCAGAACGTTGAGGAAGGTTTATGGTTTCTCTTATATAGGTTTATCTTAGGTGTAATTTTGAAACAGCTATAATAGGTGACCGGTCGAATATAAGTTTTTCTAGAAATCATTTATGTACAAGTCTATTGTTTTGCTTTTGTAATGTGAGTAGCCAACGGCGTTGAAAAGGGTAGACAGACTACCCTATTATGTTAAGGAATTCCACGTGGACGTTTGTAATTTGTGGCCGAGATATGGCGTTGATAATGGGTAGAGAATGACTCCCCATATATTTTAATTATGAATGTTTTTGGAGGTTGACCCTGAAGATGGTAGTTTACCTCATGAGTTCTGTAGAACATAATGTAGATGTGAAATTATGACAAAAGCACGAATAGGAATTTACGGATAGTAAAGTAAGAAGTAAAGTACTCCCCTGTGCTTAGCACCACGCCATGAAAGCGTATAGGGGTGTGGGGGTAACGCCCCACACTTTCTTGATCCGGTCGTGAGTGAGGGTGATGTGATCAGCATCACGCCCCTGACCGCCTTTACCCCCCAGGGTTTTCCCCAGGTACCCATGTTATTCGACACTGGGTGGGCGCCGGGGCCGCTAGATTACGGATAGATGTTATGCAAATTTTTCTTTTGTCTTGATTACAAGTAATATTGTCGACCATTACTGAATAATTTGTCACCCGTTTATTGAAACCAAGTTACAGCTGTGTTAGATCTATGATGGGATATGGACATGTTATATAAGAGAGTGCTTTCTGGGTTTTATGTTTACTCAATAGAAAGCTTTGACTATATTATGGAAGTCGTTATGATCTAAATTTTATTTTGGCATTGTCGTAGTTTTTCTTTTGATCAGAAGTTTGTATATTTTTCTTTTAATTTAACTATGTTGGGAATTGTGAATACGTTGATTAAGGTTTAAACAGAGAACCTCCTCTCATGTTAATTGGAAATTTGAGAAGTAAATAAATTCTGTAATCGTTAATGGGTATTTCCTTCAGAGTAAATTTGGTTTATAAGTACAAATTAACTGGCATCCATTTGGTTTGATGAGGTGTTCCGCCGTCACTGGTCAGTGAGGCGGAGGCTTTATCGATCCATAAGATGTCAGTTTTGATTATGCTGATTTCGCTCGCGACTCGCATGCTTATCCTCACTGGTCAGTGGGATGCGGGTGCGATCACGATGGAAGTTTAAGCATATGGATGGTTACCTTACTTTAGACTTCTTAGATAAGTAAGCATAAATATTTTTTTTTATTATTATTATTATTCAAAAGCAGACCGTTACCCGAACTCTGAGATGCGGACTCTCATGACCCGCAGGTACTGAGCATAGTCGTGGCATATATATATTATAACAGAAAGAGAAATGGTAGGCAGTGACGCCCGGTTTGGTCTTTCGAGGGGACGAAGCCGGTGTGTCGTGTGCCTTGGCGACGGTGAAGGCTCATTTTGTTGCATTTGTATAGGTTATGATATTAGCGGTACATAAAACAAATGTGGGCTTTTAGTATAATGCCATGATTTGATTCAGAAATATGTACCACAGAGAGCGAAAATAAATTGAAGAAGAAAAATAGCGTGATGGTGTAAATATGGGCTATGACATGAGGTCTAATGTTGAGATCAGATTTTCAACAAATATTTGGATGTTTTTCTTAATTTCGATTTTTCCCATTCCGCGTGATTTTCAAAACAACAGATTATTCATAAATATGAATTTTATAATGTTTTAGCGATAAATGATTGTTTTTTAATTTTACCTGCTTTTTGTGATATTGGCACTAGTAGCCCATATTTAGACCACAATTTTGAAATACATCATTTTACCATTTTTTGCAAATTGCTTTTTTTAAAAAAAATTGAGACCTTCTATAGTTTAGCATGCTATTACATTTAAGTAGTAGGCGATAGGCAGCATCCTTGTCGTACTCCTCTTCCAATTTCACAGCCTTCTGTCATTTCGTCTCCTGTTCTCACTTTAACTCGTTGATTCATGTATAAGTTGCTTAGAAGTCTTCTCTCTTTCCAATCTACACCAATTTTCTTCAGAATTTCTAAAAGTTTAACCCAATTCACTCTATCAAAGCCTTTCTCCAGGTCTACAAATACTACAAACACCTCATTTCCTTTCTCTAAATATCTTTCCCCAATGGTCCTCAGTAAACCAATTTCATCCCTTGTACCTCTTCCTTTCCTGAAACCAAACTGTTCTTCCTCTAACTCGCCACTGACCTTCGAGTATAGGCGTCTGTTCAGAATTCTTAGAAGAATTTTTGCCGAGTGAGATATCAAACTGATTGTCCTGTACTCAGAACATTTTCTGACATTGCTTTTCTTCTGCAGAGGTACCAAAACAGTCTCCGTGAAATCTTGTGGCCAATCCCCTTTCTCATAGATTTCATTGCATAAGTGCAGTATTTCTCTTTTTCCATCTCCCAGGCATTTGATAAGTTCAACAGGAATTTCATCAGTGCCCGTTGCTTTCCTATTCCTCATTTCTTTGAGTGCTTGCTCAAATTCTTCATTCAGGATATAGTATCCTTTCTCATCGTCAGGCACGTCGTCTTCATTTTCTACATTCAGACTGTCTGGGCGATTCTCTTTCTGGTAGAGCTCTTCAACGTACTTTCCCCACACATTCGATATTCCTTTTTTGTCTGTGATTTCACATCCTTCCTCGTCTTCTATCATCCACATTGTTTTCCATTTCTTCTTTTGGAAGCCCGAGCAGTTTACTTCACGATACATCAAGTCATACCTTCCTCTTTTTTCCAGTTCTTCAATTTCTTCACATTTTTGTTTCATCCATTGTTCTTTTGCCCTGTCAGTTTCTCTTCTTAGCTGGTTATTCAGTATCTTGTAATTATGTCTTCCCTCTTCTGTATTTACATTCTTCCATTTTCTCCGTTCCTCCATTTTTTCCAGCATACTTTCAGTAATCCATGGTTTCCTTGCATTTTTCCTTTCCCTGTAGCCTATTGTTTCATCCACTGCCTTCTGTAAGCAGCTTTTTATTCCATCCCACATCTCATCCTTATTGTTACAACTAGCTTTAAACTTATTATAGTTTCCTTGGAAATGTTCTGCAAATTTTTGTCTTTCGTCTTCTTCCCTTAGCTTCTCTAAGTGGGGTTTCTTGCTCACCTGGTTTTGGGTTATCTTCTTCAATGTAAGATTGATTTCTCCTATTAGCAAGATGTGTTGTTTCCAGGGCACAGGAGGTGTCAAATTAGGAGGAAGAAGAATAAACTGCATAAGATTTGCTGATGACATGGCATTATTCGCTGAGGATGAAATAACCATAAATAGTATGTTAGAAGAGTTAAAGAGCAGCTGTGAGTAGTATGGGATGAAGATTAATGTAAAGAAGAGAAAGGCAATGGTTATAGGACGGAAACCAAGGAATATTAATGTGAGAGCAAACAGTGAAAGAATCCAGCAAGTGGATAGCTTCAAGTACCTCGGATGCACTATAAGCAGTGACATGAGCTGCAACCAAGAAGTGAAAATGAGAATCGCAATAGCAAAAGAAGCTTTCAATAGAAGAAAAAATGTTTTTTGTGGACCCATGGACATAGGTCTAAGGAAGAGATTAGTGAAATGTTTTGTGTGGAGTGTAGCACTATATGGTGCAGAAACCTGGACGTTGAGAAGAAATGAAGAGAAACGACTCGAAGCTTTTGAAATGTGGACATGGCGAAAAATGGAGCGTGTAAAATGGACGGACAAAGTAAGAAACGAAGCCGTACTGAAAAGAGTTGGTGAAAAAAGATCTATACTGGAGACAATCAAGAAGAGGAAAAGAAACTGGTTAGGACACTGTCTAAGAAGAAACTGCCTGCTAAGAGATGCCTTGGAGGGAATGGTTGAAGGAAGAAAAGTCCGTGGAAGAAAGAGATATCAGCTTATGGATGATATTAAATTAACTGGGTCGTATGCTATTACGAAGCGTAAGGCAGAGAACAGGGAAAGCTGGAGATTGCAGTGAAAAACCTGCCAATTAGGCAGAAAACAATGAATGAATGAATACATTTAAGTATATATATTTCATAGATATGCATTTTAAAGGCAGGTGCTTGATATATTATTTTTTCCTCCGAAAATGACAACATAAAAAGGGGGGTCCATATTTAGACCTCTTCCTCTAATATTGTGAAATGTAATCAAACATAACATTTAATGCATCATCAATGCAACATTTGAATTTGCATTATTTTTTTACCACAATATTATTTAAACTTTCTAGTATTGGGTATCTTTTTTGGATCACCTGATAACAATGAGAATAGATCAATACTTTTAAAAGAAAGACATGGCCTTACAAATCTGAGACAACCACCCAGAGTCTTGTATAATGAAGGGATCCCGGTTCGATATCCGGTAAAAGTACATACTGGTTCGGATCTCACTGTAGGTCTAGTCCCGATTAGGCTATCTGTGCATAAAGTGGACTTGAAAAACTCAACCCTGAGATTCTGTCATCGTCATTGCTCAATGTTTCATGACTGTAAACCTATTTGCAATTGTATACATCACAGAACACACTCGGCTCTCATAATAAATAATTTAATTGGCTCTTCTGAAGCGAGGTAAAAACTTGCATTGTGCACTTCTGCTTTTTATTTAAGACAACTGACGTTCATTACTCTACCGAGAACTTTCGCCAGGAACCTAGATACGAGCGACTCTTGTAAGCAGGGGCTTTTACCAACCAGAAGATTCCTTTCCTTTCGAAGACAACGAGACTACCTAGTTGTTTCTTCTCTAATAACTCGTGTGTTATGAATACCCGTCCAGCCGGTGTAGTTGAGGGGAAAAAAGTGTTCTCCACATAACGAGCTGCCCGGAATGGCCCATCTGTTCAAACACGGTAGGAACAACAATTATCCGCGCGAGTAACCCTTATTAGGAACCTATAACCATTCGTCTGTCGGTTTAAGCTTTCGTCTCAATAAACGGTGTGCGAAATCTTTAAATGAGTTTTCTCATGACAAGCCCCTTGCGAACAATGGGATCCTAGCTTGAACTCGGTTTTTTTCCTGGTGATGATTCCGTTGTTTTGACTGCATCCTTGAACTCAGTAGGAAACTGGATTGCCTCTTGAGTATCTTGCATCTTCGACGCGCAGTTTTTGTTTCAAGTGTTGCCTGTAAGTTGCTCAGGAGTAACACAAGAGATCAAATTTACTTCAAGAATTATTCGCAAAATACCTTCATAATGACTTCGATCCATGGTTTTCATTTTCTAAGTCTGATTATGAAATTGTATATGTTAAAATGTCTGCATATTTTACAAGAAATGACTAGGGTTCACCGGATAACTTTATTTAACAAATATTGCATATTTTGTGTTGTTCGAATTGAAGAGAGGACAGTTGCTGTTTATTCGTTCGTTCCCAAGTGACATGTGTTGCCTGTCACTTTGTTGTGAAATCCACCTAAGGGAACTTTCAGACTGAAGCGATATACGGCACGGGGATTTGGGAGAGCTTTCAGACAAGAGCGACAGGCAACAGACGACAATGGACAGTGGACACGGAAGATTTACACCGACAGACCCTATCCAGTCTGCAGAAAAGCATTCATCGTGCATCCTCTAACAGACGAAGGCAACACGATGCACTCTACTGAGAAAACGCCCCAGTCCGAACGACACGTGATGTTGCATCAACTCGGTATGAAAGGTTGCATTTTCTAAAAACACCCTAAATTAGCATTGTATTCTTAGGAGTAGAAGAGAACAAGACTTCTCCGTTCTCATTCGTCTTCGGTTAGCACAGCGCGCTACGACGCCAGGGTTCCCGGATTCGAATCCCGGCTTGAGCATTGTTGTTCTTCGTGACTATCCATCCCTTCATCAATATCATATAGTCATTCACCCTCATCTTCGCGATTAGCCAAAAGTGGCAGAAAAGCGAAGTAAAATAACCAAATCAGTACATCGTTTCGTTTTCGCCTCATTTTAAATGGAACGAGAATGTGTACCGAGCAGAATGAAAAAGAACGAATACAGTTGATGTTTCTGTCCATCCGTTCTAGATGAACAAAGCCAGCACCAGAGAAGTTTCACAAAAGAATGTTTATTTACTCTTCAAAACCAAGTCACACCCTTGTTATTTCTTTCATCGTAGCATTTCAGCAATATTCTGAATCATTCCCATCAGATATAGAAGGGACCGTTCATCCAACACTTATCTACTGTCTTCCCCATAAACATCCTTCTTTGAAACGCAACGGGAAAAAAGGAAGATGGACGAAACTAACAAGCTAAATATATTCCTTGAATTGCTGCTGACAGCTCTCCTGCCTTGAGCCAGACAAAGCGTCCGATATGCTCAGCTCTTGCAGGGCGTTTGCTTAGATGCAAATGGCTGTCAAGTCGGATGTCACAGTGTTATTTATGATTTCTTCACAGCCTTGAACCCAATGTCAATATCTTTTTATAGACTTTGCTACTTTTATTCCTCGAGGCGGTCTGTCACGAGCTTTAGGTAAATTTAAATGCCGATAACGGTTTCTTCCCTTAAGGGTTGCGTTTGCATAACCCTGTCAATGCCACTTTTTCACAGAATACTCACTTCGGAAAGGAATCGTTATTTTTTTCTCTTTCTGGTAAACCTTTTGTGGCTTCCCAGACAAATATCTGTCGAACCGTTCTTGGAAAGTCTAAGTGCTTTCTCTAGTTATCATTTCATGAGCAATTCCAATCATATACTTGAAAAGAATGGACTCTCAAGCTTAATCTTCTATGGGACTAGTGACGGCGATAAGGAGCCCCAGAGGTAAATAAGGTCCCTCAAACGGTTTGTTTCGTACTACAGTCAGAAGCCCTTGACATAATGGTAGCGTCGTTGTCTTGTAATCAAGAGGTTCCAGTTTCGATACCCGGTGGAAGCACATAGTAGTTCGGATCCCACTTGAAACTGTAGGTCCAGTTTCGGTGGGTGGGGGAGGGGTGGTAGACCGGCAACATCTGAGCCTCACACAACAATAAAGTTAATTCAATTCAGTTAAATTAGCCTCTCTGTGCATAGAGGGGTCTTAAACAAAAACTCTCAGGAACGTTCGTTAAACTTGTAATATGAACCTTGTGACGAAAGTTTCCTTAAACATTAACGTTTTCATATTCACCTGCACATAAAATTACACATATAAAATTACTGATCTACCAAGAAGGGTACTATACCGCGTTTGTTACAACCTGTCCCGGTTCCCGCGCTAGTTGCTCCCTGGCTTTTCTCGGTGCTGGGGAAAGTCAAAGCCAGGCAGCCAATTAAAATACGCAACGTCGCAACAGCGTCTACGTAAGCGCCTCTCTTCTGGCTTCCATTCGCTCCTCGCTGCCCAGCAGACGATTTTTTCCTCGTTTCTCATTGGCACCGAAACTGTCGAGCGCTCCCTAGCGCGGGAAAGAGGACAGGTTGTAACAAACGCCGTATACTCTACGGTGTATTTCACTGGCCACTCCATCCCTGCCAGATGCAGCCCGGCTACTGTATCACCATACAAAACGTGAAAAATTCCGACTTCGGAAAATTACGAAAGTGGTTAATTCTGGAAGTTTTCTACCCTATAAGTGTCGAAATTTCTTGACATTAGGAGATTTCTAATCCAGAAATGCAAAACTATCATTTGATGAGAGAATAGTGTGTAGAATTCGTGAAATTCTGAACATTTCCTGTCCAGAGAACTCAGTCTGTAAATGATGAATTATTCCCGACCCAACCGCTGGGATATTAAAAACTTCACGTTCCGATTCCATCCAGCACATCCCTAGTATTGTTATTAACGAAAAATTAATTTTAAGTCATACTTCCCTTGATTGATATATCTAATGGTTTACATTTTCAAACCAAGTCAGTAACTTTTTATTGTTCTATATTGTCACTCGCAAGTACGTATATAAAGAGCGGACGGCACTACGCTTCTGGAGAATTGAGAATTCGCTGGAAAAAAAGAAAGTGATTTGGTTCCATTCGGTGGTCAGTGAATCACGGCCGTGCATGCCAGAGTAGCTCGGTATCAGTGTGAAAGTTCACATTTATATGCGTAGTGTTGTTTGTTCGGTTTTTGTCGGGTACGCCAGTATAAAAGTTAGACCGAAAGTGAATCCAATATGACGTTAGTCAGGATATTTCTGTTAACCGTATTCCTAGTTGTCGTTCCTTGTAACATTGCAAGTAATATACATAAACATAAAAAGTGGGGGGAATCCTCGAAGTAGGCTAGCCTCCACCTGCATACATTCGAGGATATCTGCTTATGTCCTGGTGACTTTAATTAAACCAGGACGTTCTTATGCTCCGAATTTTATCGGTTAACCCGCCTCTTATTTTGTTTTCTTTATTTTCTTTATTTATAATATATAATTACCTATATGTTACAGACAAAATGAAAAGAAAAACGGAGTTAAACATATAATTTGATTATAATATATTTTATGTTGTTATAATTAATTGTGATTTAATGTCACGAGTCATTCTGGTATCCAGAACAAGTTTTCCCTATTACCGTAATTTATGAATGGCTGAATGGTTTGGAATTTGATATGCATGGATTTGATTGAGTGATTCAATTGGTTCTGATTAATTGATTTGTTCTTTTAAGTCCACTTTATGCACAGAAAGGCTAATCGGAACTGGACCTACAGTTTATAGTGGGATTCGAACCACTATGTACCTCCACCGGATACCGAACCCGTGACACCTTGATTACAAGGCGAGTACGCGACAACTGCGCCATCGGTTAGGCCTTGATATGCATGGAATATTGTAATATGGTTGTTTGTTTTATAGATTTATGATGTATATTTTATTTTATTTTTGGGGTTGTGGGTAGTCAATCAGAAAATTCTGGGATCCAGAACAGTTGAAATGTAAATGTTTTGAAGGGAAATGTTTGTACGGGTAGGAATATGGTTAGTATAGTAAATGGTCTACCAATTTGAACGTCAGAACTTTGAAATAGTGTTATGGCAACACTGACCGGAATGGCGAGATGGAGCTGTGACATCTGTGTGCAGTAATCTGTGGCAAGTTATCATGCAGAGATACACAATGCAACAACGCATAGAAATTATTCGAATTTATTATCAAAATTCGTGTTCAGTTCGACAGACATTTTGTGCTTTGAAGGGAATTTATGGTCAACATAATCGACCGACAGAACAAACAAAACTGTAGGATTTGGGCAGATGAAAATCCGCAAGTGATTCTGGACGTACCCCTTCATCCTAAGAAAGTGACTATGTGGTGTGGTTTTTGGGCCAATTGCAATGGCGTGATCGATCGGGCTTTATTGTTTTGAGGACATTTATGGAAAGCACGTGACTGCCAATAGGGAGCGATACAGGAATATGATGGTGCAGTTTTTGTGACCTAAACTGGCAAATCTTGGCATCAACAATGTGTTTTTCCAACAGGATGGTGCAACTTGGCACACAGCTCACCAACCAATGGAATTTTTGCAGGAAAAGTTCCCCGGACGAGTTCTGTCCAGAAAGGGTGATGTGAACTGGCTACCAACATCATGTGACCTAACCCCCCCTGGATTATTTTGTATGTGATTATGTCAAATCTAAGGTCTATGAGACTAAGCCACGCACAGTTCCTGAAACGGAACATCGAACGAACCATTGAGGCTATACCGCTCAATATATGTGCAGACGTGATGCAAAATTGGACATTCAGAATCCATTCCACCCACCGAAGCAGAGGAGGACATTTGAACGACATATTGTTCAAACATAATGCAATTCTTTGCTCTTTAAAATAAAATAAAATAAAATGTATGTCATCATCACTTGTGGTTTTCATCCTATCTAATTTTAAAGATCTAACGTTCAAATTGGTAGATCGTATATAAGTATTTGGGTCCGACGATAGGTTAAGGTTTATTAATATACGTGGGTAATGTGAATTGGGATTTATTACTTTGCTTCCGCAATTGGGGGGTTTGTCCGCTCGGTTTTTCTGTACAGGTCCGCCTCTAGTATTCCGTGTAGGGTGGCAATAGGAAGATAGAATTTCAGGTAATGTCCAAGAAATGACAAGCCCAAGGGAGATGCTTTGTTGCGTTTCTGGTCTGAGAGGACCTAATGATTCCTTCAGCTTCCAGAACCACACCCGGAGAGGCAGTCGCACCATCGCTCGCGGAGAGACTCTTAATCGGTGCTGTGTTAGCGGGCGAAAAGCGATTACAGAGACGCTGATTGCCCGTTCATTCGACGCCGGCGCTGCAGGTGCTACGATTCCGGTCATCTAGCAAATGCCAAAGAGCTATTCCGTGTACACTCTCATCTCGCGAGGGACCGGTTGTTTACGTTATCCTTTAATGACTGGCGACGGGATGAAGGTGACAGCATCCATATGTTCATGTATTACAGTCTCTTCCCACTTAGTCGAGCATGTGAGAGATACTGAGCGAGCGGTTAGAACCGAAGAATCGTGTTTGGATTGAGGAACTGCAATTAATATGTTTCGATTGTTGCTGATGGCTTAGGCCGTTCATTTGTGCGATCTGGTTAACCGCGACAAGGACGGAGAACGGAAATGAAGAGGCAAGATCTTCGTGGTCTTTGACAAAGTTGCCATCCAAGAGTAAATTAGGGAAAGCCGTTGAAATTTTACAGGATCCTTGTCGATATACCTTCTGTTAGGGGACTTGTAGGAAAATCTAACTTAAATGTTCCAGAAATCTTTAATTCGTGGATCATAAAAGAACAAAGAATGTCGATGCACGCAGCCACGATATACCTTCATATGGCATGTAGGGCACAAATTTCTCAAGGTACCGCTGAGACATTAGTTTAGGCCGCTTGCATGCAGCAACTTTAGGGGAGCAAGGCACTTTCAGCCCCTACAAAACTCCCCAACAAGTATATACAATACACATAAAAAAGTTTGTTGTCCCTCTTGCGCCCTCAATAATTACATCAAGTTGGCGCTTCGCCTCTAAACAATGTTTCGAACATTTCTCTCCTTTCCAAACATCGCCATAATATTCCTAATTGTGAACTATTACATCTGCTTAAAATTACCAGAGCATTCCAGTGAATCATCTTGTGGATTACATCCCTGCTTTTCTCCGCGTATTTCTGACACAAAAATGGGCTTAGGGTGTAACGAACCTAACATGGATAACTAATAACACCGAAAGCAAACCTGGAAGGTTAATTTGAAAGCTCAAGAAGGAATTTCAAACATATGTAATTGTTCAGAATTAGGAATACTATAGCAATTTTTGAAAACATAGAATTTTTCAAAACTTATTTATTGTAATAACGCATTGCTCTTTGAGAACTCTATTCTACGTTACGCGTCCTCACCAACACATACTTTAACCAGCATGTATGCAACAAGGTTGCGGAGGCCAGCCACAGTACCAATATCAATTATCAAATTTGAGTTTTTCCCCTGAATCACGTCTCCTTATTCGTTCTTCCATTATTTTGCGTTGCTTTAGTGCAACGGTTTGTTTAATGATGATAAATTGATGATGAGACAAACACAATGATCCATCCATGGCTTGACCAGGGTTCGAACTTGGGTCCTTTGCCTTTGTAGCGCGATAAACTGATCCCTCCGCCATGAAAATTGACAATAACGTATGTTTCGAATAAGCAAAACTGTTTGATAATTCTGGCCACCCCGATGCGTATATGTAGTGGTAATGTCGTCACCTCGTAATCAAGGAGTTCCGAGTTCTATACCCGGTGAAGACATATATGTTTTGCATCCCACTTTAACTGTAGGTCCAGTGTCGATTAGCCTTTCTGTGAATAAAATGGATTTCAAAACAAACTCAAACGTGGTTTCATAATTCTTATGTTCCCATGCAGTTATGATTACTAAAGCAATGGTTAGCGTACCGGATTTGTAATAAACTCACAGGTCTGTCGTAGGTTCGATCTCTACCATCGGCGCAAGAAATGTGTTCCCCAGCAGACGAGAGAAGAGGTGATCTCTCGATATGCAGTATAGAAGCACTAGACAATGGAATGCTAAAGTCCTCAGAGTTTAAAAAGAGAAAATTCGTTTGCTAATATCAGATGTTTTTACTAATATAAAATGCACTATTATGATGCCTCCAGAAATTAATAAAGGTATGTGTTCTCATTATTTTTTATATTAACGACATATTTGAGTACTGTACTTTCTCGTTTTGTTGTTTCTAAACTTAATTACGAAGAATGATAACGTACAGATCACCCCATAGAAAAGCATTTCTATGTTTGCTATAAGAACTGTATTATCACACGATAACGAGACGATGGTACCTTCATCCTCTCTCTCTCTCTCTCTCTCTAGGCGGAAATGGTAACAGAGCGACAATATTCACAGTGAACACTCCTTCGCTTTGATAATACTGAATACCGTTCTCATCTCCACTTTTTAATAACAACCATGGGTCACCAGTCAAAGGGCCTTGCTGTCCATCACCTCACGTCCCATCATAGCACGGCACAGGAACATAAGGAATGTCGCAATTATGAATTACGAAATCGCCGGCATCGATTCACACGTGCGGCGCTTTTCACTTTTTTCAAGTTCTTTGCACACAGAGCATTCACAAGAGAAACCGCTGGAATATACTGGTACGCATGGTCATTGAGGCAAGGACCATGGTCGTTGCTGACAGGAAATTGAAGAAAATTTGTATCAAAATGTCCCTAATGGAAGCTTCATCCTTCTAAAATGCATGTCTTAGAGCAAGTCTGTATGCATAAAACATAATCGAAACTGCACATGTATAAAGAGCAAAGCAAAGCACTATACTCTGTCCAGGCTATCTCTGGAGTAAGGCCGCGCATAACGGCAGAGAATGGGGGACATCCAGTGGGCAGACCGAAGCAGTACACGCTGCTACGAAGACTGTTAACTGCAGTCACTATCCCCCTCCACGCAATCCCGTTCCCTCCCACGTGTTCATTGGTGGAGCCGTCTCGCTTCACTACTTGCGCAGAGACTTGTTTTCGTTCTCTTGCTCCAGAGATAACCGAGACAGAGTATGGAACATGTCCCAAACTGGAACTGAACAAGAGGAGTAACCCAAGGATTAAATAAGATAAACACAGACTAATTTAGAAAGAAAAAAATTGCACTGTAAAAAATATTGATATCAAAGCAACACAGACAGTAGTCCCAGGAAAATTACATCACATTTAGGTCAACGTATAACCTCACTGCTGTTAAAATTCCACATATAAATGGTTGTAATAAACAAAATTTCAACACACTGAGGTTAATCGTTATTTAAAATGTGGTGTGGACTTTCTGGGACCAATGCTGCGTCGTTTTAGAAAACAGTGATTTTATCAGTGATCCATTTAGAGTGTACTAGTACTTCAGAAGGGCGTTTGACTGAAATACCAGAGACCCGGGTTCGATTCCCAGGGCGGGTGGCAATGTCGCCTCATGCAGCTCTTGGATTCACTGAGCCTAAATGGGTGCTTCAGGGGGTAAAGTCGTCGGGAGTGTGCCGAGCTCCGTGGTGGAGCGGTTAGCACAGCGCGCTACGACGCCAGGGGTCCCGGGTTCGAATTCCGGACTGGGCATGGGTGTTCTTTGTGAGCGACCCTTAATCAGTTTCATCCTCATCGTCACGATTAGCCTACGGTGGCAGAAAGCAACGTTAAATAACAAATCGAATCGTCCGGAGTGTGGTGGTGATCACATCACTTCGTAAAATATTGTGAATGTATGGGGCTCTCTACCTTCACATCCCTCAGTATGGCTTCACATCATTTTGCAATGCTCATGTGGTGCATGTATAAACCCTACACTGTGATCATATGACCTGTGAATGTATGCTTGCGATTGTCCTTTCATCAATTTTAACTAATGACCATTCATCCTCATCGTAGCGAGCAGCGAAAAGTGGAAGCAAAGCGACGTAAAATAATCATATCAATTAATCAATTACAGAGAAATGGGTCAATATGTAAAACACATTATCGTATTCAGCCTATTAGTGAGCTCTTTGTGACAAAGTCAAACGAAAAGCTCGCACTGATACTTTGTTGTACACCCAGCCTTACTGTTCTGCTTTTCATGCGCAGTCTATTAGAGAAACAACTGTAGGAGTGTGTGGTCATTTCCACATCACCGGAACTTGGCATTGTCCTGTGGGGAGGAATCAAGGGACGTAGAAAGTGTGCTACACGCTTGGATGCCTGTCGCTGGCCACGGAGCTTGATCGCATTGCAAAAGCCTTCCATGGATTTCCACTGCCCACCCAAATAGTTTTCAGACTTCACACGCACACACACAAATTAAAAGTAAGGGGAAAAGGAGAGATAGAAGATGAACAAAGAGACAGAGAGTGGTACACGGTCGGAAGAGAACAAAAGATAAACTGAGAAGGAAACAGAAAGAGAGTGAGAAAAATAGGAGACAGAGAACAAGGGAAGGAAGAAAGAATGAAAGACAGGGATAGAGAAAGAGGAGGATACAGTATGAATGAAGAGAGGGAAATAGTGAGAAAATGAGAGTGAGATAAAGATAAAACGCGGTAGAGAACCAGAATAAGAAATAACGAGAGATATGATGGAAACAAAGATAAACAGATGAGGAAAAAAGAAAGATAAACTGGGGAAGAGAGGGAGAAGTAGAAATAAATAGAGAAACAGAAAAAGAAAATGAAAGATAGGGATAGAGAAAGAGAAGGAATCAAAGTGAGAGAGTAAGAAAGAATAAAGGAAAAAAGTTGAGAAGACAGTGAGATGATGATAATAGAGATGGAGAAACAGAATAAGAAAGAAGGAAGAACAAGATGGAAATAAAAGATAAACAGAGGAGTAAGAAATAAAGGGAACGGGTAAAAGAGGAAATTAGAAACACACTTGGCTTCTGAGAAATCTGTTTGTTGGAATGACAGCTGCTCAGGAATCTTGTACATAGTATTAACATGTGATAAAGCCATTTCACTGAACGTAGCTGCAATATTAAAGTTGTGGAACCTTTTCCTATGAACTGCGCAGCTATGACCAATATATTCATGGACAAAATCGCACCTGAACTAACACAAAGAAAAAGGAACTATTTATCAGAAGTCGTATGGTTTTGCATTAAATTCGTTCTTACAGTGGATAGAGAATAGTAGTTGTGAAGACCGCCTAGAAATATATTATCTTGCTATCGACAGGCTATTCTGAGAATAGATAAGAAAAAGTGATCGCCGTAAGGGATGACGGCACCATCAATTCCACCAATTACAGCTGCTCAGGTTAAATGGATGCAAATGCAATAGGTGAGTCTTTACGAGCGACGCTGATTATTGCTTGGCCGTGTGGAGGCGTTGAAAGCAGACTTCGAGGAATGCAAGAGCTCCGAGAGACGTTAAGCGGATAATGCTGGCTTTCGAACGCGTTTTTGCATGACGTATGTCATGTTCATTTCATAACCGTCCATCATGCTACCTCTAATACTACAAAGTCGATGTAACTTGTGAGGTATATGCAAATATCTGAGTTTTTTTATGGAAATAGTTAATAGCTGCTTGGTATACACCAATTGAAGGAGCAACTTCAGGGTTTTTGCAAGGCACTTGAAAACTGTATCTATATCTGGGGTTTCGCAATACACAATCTGTGACAAAAATGGCAACCGTACAGAAGAACCTTCCGTCAAGAGGGAGGGTGAGAAGAGAAAGTGAGAAAATGAGAGAAAAGAGAGACAGGAAGAAAAGATTACGTCATGTTGCATGACGACACACTGTATATTTTAAGATATATGATCGTCTAGAGCAGTGTTCCGCAACCTTTTTTTACTCACGGCACACCCCAGACGGGCCTAGACTCAACACGGCACACCAAAATGTCTGTCCCCTCAAAATCATATGAATCTTAATATAATTACGAAATATTACGTCGTTATGTAATCAATTATTATTGTCATTGTTGTTGTTATTATTATTATAAAACATGAATAGACTTATGCATTTATTAAAAATTTATTAACTTTAATTCACTGTAGAAAATACACATTTCTAATACGAATTTTAAAGTAAATAACTCTACTCATACCTTCAATGTGATACTGCTTAGATGCACACAGACGGCTGATTCGTGGCGGAATCGTTGACAAAGCAAGCCTCATTTCTTCATCGATGGATTTGAGTCTCTCTCTCTTTAATGTTTTAATTTCAGTCAACGTCGAGAAGCCCAGTTCACACAAATAAGTAGTTGAAAATGGTAATAACACATTAACTGCCATCTCGGAGATAGCCGGGTATTCACTGCTTATTGACAACCAAAATGTATCCAAAGGTACTTCGAAAAATGTTAATTTCAATATTCTGTCTGCTTTCAAATCTGCCAGTTCCACTTGTAAGCGTAAATTTTTTGGAAGATATTTCGAATCCATACTGAATGTATCATGAACCCAGTTAAAATCTTCAACGGTCTCTCCAAAATATTTTTTGAAAGTCTGCTGCAAGAGTACTAAATGTTTTTTTTTAAATTAAGTCCATCAACACCTTGTTATCGTCAGCAAGGGGCCATACAGTTTGGAACATCTCACACGATCCATTTTCAATTGCCTATATCCACAAGTTCATCTTATTAATAAATCCTTGAATCTTATCCATACTATTCAGAATATTTTCGTTTCTACCTTGCATTTTTCTGTTTAGTTCATTCAAGTGTACGCAAATATCGGAAAGATATGCCAACTTAGATACCAATTAATCATCTGCAAATAAATCCGCATACTCATGCCCTTAATAGTCAAAAATGAAAGTACCTCCTCTTTAAGTTCAAACATTCGCGTTAACACTTTACCTCGAGATAACCATCGTACTTCTGTATGTAGCAGAAGTATAGTGTGCTCTGATCCCATTTCTTGACACAAAACGTTTAAAAGCCGCATATTTAGGGGCCGCGATTTGATGAAGTTCACGACTTTTACTACTTCGTCCATCACAATTTTCAGAGGAGATGGCAAAGACTTAGCAAGAATGGCTTCGCGGTGAATGAGACAATGGTCGGTTCGTAAGTTAGGATTTACTTCGCGTACTTTACCCACGAATCCTTTCACTCGGCCTGTCATAGAAGCGGCTCCGTCTGTACAAACACTAACGCAGTCCTCCCATGTTGATTCATTACGGACCACATATTCATTAGTCCTACGAAATATTTCTTCTCGCTCGGGTAATTCTTTGCAAAAAAAGAAATTACTTGCAATTACATCCCCATCAACATACCTTACGTAGGAAAGAAGTTGTGCGTGACCGCCAATATCGGTGGACTCGTGGATCTGAAGTGAGAACTTTCGACTGCTCTTTATTTTCTCCTTCATAATGTCTTCGATGTCACTAACTCGGCGGCTGATTGTGTCAGCATAGAGCGGAATTTTTGAAATTTCAGTAGCAGCTTCTGAACCCAGGACTATTTTTACCATTTCTTTACACGCGGACATTAACAACATTTCTGCTATTGTGTGTGGTTTTTTGGCCTTTGCGATAAGTTTCGGCTACCTTATAGATACCTGTACTTTTTGCGAAACACATACCGACGTAGTCATGAGCGTCACTTGTTTTTTATTTTGTTCCAACAACCGACGAAAATAATTTACATCTTTACTTAACAAAGAGGAATGTTTTGTTGACAAATGTAGTTTTAATTTGCTGGGAACCATAGCAGCATTACTGAGTTTTTAACCACACACAACACACTCAGGGATTGGGCATGTTTTGTCACCACACCAAAAAAACCCTTAAGATAAATAGTTATCACTATATTGCCGGTGAACTACTTTCTGTTTCTTTTTTTCGGGCTCGATGGTTTCACTACTTGCACTCGAGGATGGACCACTCCGTGCAAGGAACTTATTCATATCGAAAAAAGAAAATACGAGGGGCGATCAGGTTGCTCCGACCCTAGCATAGAAGGAATGACGTTATGATTGATTTTATATTTTGTTATTGTTTAGTGATCCTTTATATGCTTTCATTCTGAATTGCAAGTCTGAGTAGCGTACAGTTTTCTTTTTACAGGGGTTTAACTGAGTGAAGTTGTGTCAATGTGCCAGAATGGAGAAAACTGAGGTGAGAGCGGTGATCAAATATTTTGTGAAGAAGAAGTGGACGGTATCCAAAATTCATGAGGACTTGGTGGATACACTAGGGGACCCTGGTCCTTCATACAGTATGGTGAAGAGATGGTGTCGTGAGTTTAATTGTGGGAGAGAGTCCTGTGAGGATGAACATGCAGGTGGAGCACTAAAAACTGCCATGACGACCGAAAACATTAACAAAGTCCACGATGTCGTGCTGAAGGATCGTCGAGTCACTATCCGTCATGTTGCTGAGATGTGTGGCCTGTCATATGGCACTATGCAAAACATAATTACCCAGGAATTGCAAATGAAAAAAATTGCTGCAAGATGGGTCCCTCGAAACCTCACCCCAGATCAGAAGCGTACCCGAGTGCTCATCAGTCAAGAATTTCTTGACAACTTTCGTGCTGATATAGATGATTTCTTTGCCCGATTTGTAACTATGGATGAAACATGGGTCCATCACGTCGACCCAGAAACAAAATCACAAAGCATGGAGTGGAAACACTCACATTCTCCACCAACGAAGAAGTTCAAGGTGCAAACGTCAGCCAAGAAGGTGATGGCCTCAATTTTCTGGGACTGCAAGGGTGTCCTTCACGTGGACTATCTACAAAGAGGCCAAACCATCACTGGCACATACTACAGTGCCCTAATCAAGAAATCACGTGATTCCATCAAGAAAAAGAGGCGTGGGATGTTGACTCGCGGTGTGCTCCTTCACCAGGACAATGCTCCTGTCCACACCTCACGCATTGCGAGAGCCGCTATCGCAGATGCATCGTTCGAATTGCTGCCCCACCCACCCTATTCCTCAGATTTGGCCCCCAGTAATTTCCATTTGTTCAAAAATTTGAAGAATGACATTCGTGGACAAAAATTTTCTGATGATTCTGAGGTGATAAGCGCTGTAGACTCATGGTTGGAGGACCAGTCGGAATTTTTTTTTTGCAAGGTATCCAGGCGTTGGAGCACCGATGGGAAAAGTGCATTGGAGTTGCAGGGGAGTATGTTGAAAAATAAAAAAAAAATTGATACCCTATTGCCGCTCTTTCTATGTTAGGGTCAGAGCAACCTGATCGCCCCTCGTAGTAAGACTGGTGTAGCAATCCAATATTCGCACTACTGCAGAGCACAGCTGTGATAGAACTGAACTGAAATACTGTAATTGTTGTCTGATAATGTGTGGGTCCTTCGGCGAAGGAAAAGAGCAATAAAGTTTAAGAAGCACAGACAAACAGGCACAAAACAGCCAGCCGTACACAAAAGATGCAGTGTAACAAAGAACTCGTTTGAATAGCTTTATTGTATGATTGGTGCGGGCCGCTAAAAGGCTTGCTAAATGTCTTACGCGGCTTTCTATGCGGTGAACACAAAGCTTGCTGCCTGTAACCCATCAAACCGGGCCAATATTACATGCGAGAATACATATAAGATGATCAAACTATAACAATATTGAGTAAATAAATTAAATTTAATTTCTATGAAAATATAACAGTTATCAGCAAGAATAAACAAGCACCTTCTTACTTAAAATCGACCACTAATTTCTTACAATATTCCAATAGTAGGTAAAAGTTCGCGTCACACCTTTTACCTTGTGACGGCATACTAGTGTGCCGCGGCACACCGGTTGCGGAACACTGGTCTAGAGCAAGCGCTTTTTTCCAAGTCTCGCCAATTTATTCCTGAAAACTGAGAGGATTCAGTGTTTCTTGCCGACCTCCGTGGAGTAGCGGTTAGCACAGCGCGCTACGACGCAAGGGGTCCCGGGTTCGAATCCCGGCATGGGTGTTCTTTGTGACTGTCCTTTCATCAGTTTCATCATATCATCACTCATTCTCATATTCGCGATTAGCCAAAAGTGACAGAAAAGCGAAGTAAAATAAACCAAATCAATCAACCACTCCCTTCAACTACTCATGTGATGCAGAGCGGACTTCCGACTGGTTATGGAAAGGGACTATCTAAGTAAATGTGACTGGCGCCATCTAAAAAAAGTATATTAAATCTGAGCATCAGAGATGGCATAACATTTATACTATGCACGGTTGAAAGACGACCATAATACGAAAAAGTGCATTCAAAATGTAAAATAATCTTCCTTCGAGTGACCTTGCCAATAAACTCCACTTGCACAGACTATGTGCAATCCAATGAGTACTCTCCAGCACATCCTATATTATCGCTGTTATGCTAACGGTACGAAAACGGGGCGATAAAAATACTGCAAACAGAGAATCAACAGAGACGTTGGATAAGGTTTCTTGAGTGAATATACAAACGCTCCTGGCGAGTAAAGGAGCCTAAGGTGACAGAAATTCCTTTCTCTGTGGAATACGATGCATTGTGCAATCTCACACGTGCGGTCATTGATTACCACATGTGTTTAACACGGCCATAAGATCTGTTTAATGGTCTCGATGACGCAATGAATTTTCAAGAAATCATAGAAACTTAAAAAAAAACAAAAAAAAACAAGGTAGTCCGTTCAAGTTAATCGGATTGTTAAATCACCTGATCCCCTTCCTCCTGAGTTTTCGCACCTTCACCATTACGGAAAAGGTTGTAAAATGTATCTTCTCTTGACCCTGTATTCATTTCCTTTCGTCAGTTGTTTTTGTTCAATTTTTTTTAAAAAAAGTATATTAATCAGCTGCAGAGCTGGGTAAATTCCTCAAAATAAATAAAGTCTTACAGTTACAATTACTTTGTTTCCACACGTAATGTGCTTACTTTGGCATATATGTTCTCTATAGTGGAAGATTTCGTCTTGGAAAATTAAACCTACAAGCATGGGGGTTTGCGGAAAATTTTCCAATTGTTGGGTGGTGGTAAAAATTAGAAAATTGACATCATTTTCTAAGAGAGATAGAATGAAATCTGATAAAAGCTGTGGAGAATGAGATAAAGGAAGAGAATTAAAGAATTAGAGAGAGAGAGAGAAAGAAAGAATGGAAGAGGAGAGGAACAAAAGTGAGAGACAGATGACGAAAAAGAAATAAAGAAACGCCACACATACACTACACAGAGAGAGAAAGAGAGAGAAGGAGGCAGGTAGAAAAGAAGCGAAATACAGAAACGAGGCAAACACAGAGGGAGAAAAGAGAAATGAAAACGTGGCAGACAAACAGGGAAAGAGGTAGGCAAAGATAAAAATAGAGAAGCGAAAAAGAGAGAGAGAACTGTAGAAGAAACACTGTATAAACAGAGAGAGGGAAGGAAGAATAATAGTAGAAGATCTATTTAGAGAATGAATAAAGAAAAAGCAAGAAGTGAGGAAGAAAATAAGAACGATGAAGAAAAAGAAACAGAAAAGATCGAAAGATGGGAAAAAGATACAAGGAAGAAAATAGTAAAATAGTTACAAATAAAATGGGAGGGAGGAAGGAGAGGTAGGAAGAATGTCATGTTACCCTCCCCCTCTCGCCCCCGACCTTCATTGCAGGCCCCCGTATCCTCCAGTTCTGAATTTTTCAAGGTAATGCTAGTAATGTAAGGTAACGAAGTCCAGCTGCAGTACACCTTAACCAAAACTAAATTGAGGACAGGCCTCGAACAAGAAAGTGAAATATCTATTAGAAATTTCGTTCCTCAATATTTTACAACTAATCCATTTATTCACTACCGAACTAAAACTACACTGTTACTGTCTACGAGGACTAAAAATCTCCTTACATAGGTTAGAAACTGAGGGGTGTACTACCTGGAAGTGAGGTTGACTTCTGGATACCTTGCCAAAGGTCACCCAATGCGCCCCTGAAATTACAACACACGTAAAATACTAACCACGAATCGATACCGTAACCCATGGATTAGAAGGTAAGATCGCTTTCCACTGGGATACAGGAGACATCAGTACGGAAAAAAGGAACAACTGATCGATAAGCAGTCCGTTTTTGCTGCAGGTATGTTTTTTTCCTGATTCTAAATCCCAAAGGGAAAATAGTTTGCGGAGTCATTTTCCTTTGCATACCCCAGAGGTTCTCCAAGTCCACTGCACGAACCAAGAAAGCCAAAGCTGATAAGTAACGCAAATTGATTCAGGTCACGTGATAACGCATGAGCGGAGTTGGTCGGGGGGAAGAGGTAGGAAAACGGCACGCGCCTAAATAGACACGCAAGCACAACTTGCGGACAAAGTTCACACGATGCGGTTGGGATATGTCACCACCACGCCCTGCCGTGGCCAATGCTATCAAGGGACCGGTGGAGAGATGCAGGTGTTTGAATTGAATTTATTTCTTTTTGTGCGAGCCATAGGCTGTACGCACTACATAGTTTTGATTTTTTCTACAATATTTTGTTACATTTAGTTTTCTTTTAAGCTGTCTCTTACTTTGTCCCCTATATACACATTCTTCCCCTCCCCCAACAGTTCTTCTTCCAGTCTTCCTTCCTCGCCCCACTTCTCTTTTCCTGCACTCTCACCAAAAACGCATAAATTTTACTTTACACACACTTACACTATAAAGATGGTTCGGCTGGAGCATGATCACTCCTTTCGCTGCCTTCTCTAATAGCTTTTCCCCGCCGTTCTCTTACTTCTCCCAGGCATTTCCCCACTTGCTGCCCCGCTTCCTTTATCTTTATTCTGTCGACTAACACTTCTATCACCTCCCTCCCTGTTAAGTTTTTCATCCATTTGTCCTTTAGGTCACGTGTAGAAGGGCAATTCAGTAGGATATGCTCGTCCGTCTCCTCCCCATCGCACAAACAACATATAGTTTCCCCTGCTTCGTTTCATTCCCTTAGTTGTTTCCATCCCCCTAATCTGAACCATGCCAGCGCGCCTCTTTCATTTTATCCCACAACCTTGATATATTTCGCTTTCCCCCATTCTCTTACTTTTAGCTGTTCCCTGATTGAGATCTTTGTTTGGCAGTCTGCTATTATTTCTTGTCTGTCTATGTCGAGTAACCTGTCTCTGATTTCATTTTCTGTTGAGATGTCCCCCTTCCTCCCTCTTCCCATACCCAACCCATTCCGCTATTATATAAGAGATTTTTCCCTTCCAGACCCCAGCTGTAAACGTTTTCCTCCCTTGTCTGTATTTCCAAACATTGTCCCCTCAGCGTAGTTTGGCCCTCTTGTGGTAATCGCATCCAATATTTAACAACCCTCATCCGTGCTTGTACCGCGTCTATGTTCAGGCCCAATTCCTTGAGGATCACACAGTTGGTCGTACCTCTGGTTACGCCCATTACCCTCTTATAGAATTCTGTTTGTGTGCCGGTTATTTTGTTGTCCCCCTTTAACCCCCACAGTTCTACTCCATAATTTAATGTCCCTAATATTATTGATGAATAGAGGTTTTGAATTACCGGGAAAGGCATTTGATGTACCTTATTTATTTTCCTTATGACTTGTTCTATTGCAAATTTTGTTTTAGTTTTTCTTTCTCTTATGTGGTGTGTCCAGCTCCCTGTCATGGAGAGTGTTGTCCTCAGGTATGTGAAGTTTTTAACCCGCTCGATTAAATCCCTCCCCTCCGTATGTCCATGTCTCCTGTCTGCTAAATATGTAGCCATTTTTAAAAGCAATGATTTTTGTTTTTTTAATGTTTACATTCGAGGATCCAAACCGTCTCGCAGACACACTTTTCTGTTTTTAATTATGCAGGTAGCATCTCTTTACATTTTATATCCATGCATTTATAAAATAAAATTTGCAAAAGTTAGGTTTTGGTTGTGTAAATGTATCAGGATGAAGCAACTAATTAATGCCAAAATGTAGTGTTATTCTCCTTTATTCATCATAATATGTAACTATAATATCAACTCATTAACTTAACTTTAAAATTGACCCATACACAGAGAGAAAAAGAGGAGAGAAAACCCAAGGATGAAACAAATGTAGGCAAGAAAGAGAAATAGATGGAAAGAAACTAGGAATAGAAAAGGAAGGAAACACACACACAGGGGGAGGGGGAGGGGGAGAGAAGCGCCGAAAGACAGAGGAAACGTGAGCGGAAGACAAATAGAAATATAAACATTGTCTGAAAGTCACACACAGAGCGGAAGAGAGCAAAAGAGTGAGGAAGACACACCAAAAAATGAGTACGCTGAAGGACACATACAGAGAAAGGAAGGTAGAGAAAAAGAAAGATGATGACAATCAGAAAGATTGAGATACGCTGAAAGACAGGGACAGAGAGTAAGAGAGGGAGACTCTGTAAGGCAGACAGAGAGAGAGAGAGAAGCAGATAAAAAATAAGACTGAAGAAAGGAATAGATGCAGAGGGGAAGATAGAGAGATAGAAACAAAACAAAGAAAGGTGCATAAAATGCCGGGAGTAGGAAATGAATATATACAGAATATTATATATAAAGAAAAGAAGGATAGATATACTGAATGAATACACCATAAATGAAAGACACACAGAGGGCAAGAATAATGGAAATGGATATTATATGTATGTTCAGAAATGCCTTCTGAGATAAGAGAGCAAATAATTTAATGCAATGGCCTCCCCCATAACTTACAGCGAAGTCGTTGCCTTGTAATCAAAGGGTCCCAGGTCCTATACTCGGTGGAATTACATAGTGTTTCGGATACCACTTTAAACTGTAGGTCCAATTCCGATTTGTCTCTCTTTGTGTAAACTTTAAAAACTAAAAAAATAGATAAAATAAATACAATGCATTACAATGCGGTCGTGGTGAAGAATAATATGGGTCACCACCAACACGTTAAGACGCTGCAGTCAGGAAAAGGGTTATGAAATTGAAATGTTGCCAGTGCAAGTTTCCACCGACCACTATATCGCTCCATTACTCTCCTCCTTCATACCTCAATTATTGCTCCTTTCTTCCATTGCATTCTTTGTGTACGGGAACCGCTTAAAAAGGTGGAAGAACAACCAATCATGCAACCGGTTATGATCGCCGCCATATATAGGCGTATTGCATTCGCGAACTGCGTCATTTTTTCCCCAGACGTTTCGTAGCACCAAACACCTACACCGGACCTATACTCCAGACGGTATCTTTTTTTTATACGTTGGTGATTTCACGGGTACGTCTGGCGGTATCGTGATTAATATAATCGACGTAGTTGCATCGGTCAACGACACAGCCAATTACTTACACACGTCTCCCTGATTAAGTCCTGGGAATTTACGATCGAGAAAGGCTGTTGCGTAAGCTCTTGCAAGAAATAAACGCACTGGAAGGAGCAAGTACTGTATTTATTTAATGAAATGTGAGGATTAGTTGAGGAGTGTAGGTTGGATTTTGACATACCCAAAACCAAGTTCGCTAGCTCGTTCTACACACTTTTAAAAATAACAGTATAGAAAGTAACTAAATCAATATTATTCACGTGCTATTTTACTCAAGCTAAAAGATTTGCTTCGCAAATCCAACTAATTTGTTGTTGATTTTTTTTAACTCCACTTTATGCATAGTAAGGCCAATTGGGACTGGACATACAGTTTATAGTGGGATCCGAACGACTGTGCTTCCACCGGGTATCGAATCCGGGACCCCTTGATTACAAGGCAACGAATCCAACTAATTTGGCATTCTCACAATTGAATATATCGGATTAGTACTCTTCTTCTGACTATAGTATGGAAACGTGTATGTAAAGTTCGAGTCCTGATTCGAACGCCACTTATTCAAAGAAAGTTCCGAAAGATTAGTTTCCCTCTGAGAACCATATGTCAAGTCCACGTGGAGCCCCGTAAATCCTCCCCTCAAACCTTTCCCGTCAATAGCGCCAGTTTTAGGAACTTACAGTACTTGTCACGTCCATGTGGAATAAATAAAATGTTGCCAATTCAGTTTCTTTAGAGATGTCATAACGTGAGGTGGCATTTATCTTTCCTGGGTTGTATTATTGTGTTGTGCTCTTTTTTTTAAAATGCAATGCGGAGGAGACATTGGGAGTGTAACGTCATTACAATTCGTATTGAATGCATAAACACTGTAGGTAAAAGTGCTTCCTCTCGACCTGTGTTTTAAAAAACCAGAACTTTCGTTCGAATCAGGGCTTCAACCATGCAGGCAAAGCACGTAAGCTGTTCCAAGCTTTTAAAGTACCAGGCTTTCATGCAAAGTTGAAATAAGGCGAATCTTTCCTTATGGAGCAACAGAACGTTATTAATGATAGCGAAAGGATACAATGCTCGTGAAAGAACTCAGTGACTAAACGCTAATTGTTACTTTTTACTATTCGATTTAATCAAAGTTTCTACATCTCATTGTATTTTGACGAAATCATTTTATCAGTGTGGAGCTTGGAAAACTACATTTGCAGGTTAAAGAAACGCTGGTGACTGCTCAAAAGACAGGAAAATTATTCACGATAATCTTGTATTGTCAGCATAAAAATAAGTCCTATGATTTCCACTTATTGGACACTGTATGATACTCCCTGGTAGCGGTTTTTTTTTTTTAAGTCAGGGCTTTCCTGCCACAGCATCGAGTTTGTATCTTGGCTAGGATTTGGACAAATTTCGAATAAGAGTATTACAGGATTACGTTTTATTTACACAAAGTTTTACATGTGCCTGCAACTGTCGCAGACTGCACAATCTTATAATGTTGCCGGGGGCTGGGGACAATTGAACCACAAAAAACTACTACAATTTTTGGTTAACGTTATCTTATAATCAAAGACTTGACTTCTAATGGGGATCTTAGTCTTGAAAAACTTATCTGAATCAAAAAGCAGACATATATAATATACTGTTGCAGAACAGTATTCTACAAGTGAAATTCTACATTTTTAAATAAACAAAAACAAAACAAAAAAAATTACAAATTAACAAAAAAAAGGAACATGCAGACGAGTGACATCTAGTGAAGAAGCCTGAAATTAAACAAATAAACTATGGGCAAAATTGGTTATATACTCGTACTTTGTTATACTTGGACGTCTATAAAAATGTACTACAATTTCAATCAACGTCTCTCTTAAAATTTTGACAGTGAGTTACAAAAATTGAGAGACAAATAAACTAATTTCTCGCAACAGTCACACTGAATTATTATATAACTATGTAAGAACATAAGATTTTACATTTTCTCCATGCATTCAACAATTTACCTGCATAACCCAACTAGTAGTTTTCCCAAAAGTAGCGTAAGTCGAAAAAATTTAATATCCTCAAGGAAGATAAATCCAGGTCTTTTTCACTACTGTAGCGCTAGAGGCGATCATTCTGAGATTCTGGAAAGTATGTCTTCCCTTGATTGGAAAAAATGAAGCGAAAGTTCTCATTGTTATTTAGGATAGATCTAAACATAAGGCAAAGAAATGTTGACGTAACTATCGCTAATGATTGTTCACGAGCCATATGGCAGGATCTTATAATCCACATGCTCCTCCTATCTTTTTGCCTTAGTGACGTCATTTGGGAATTATTGGAGAGTTGGTTGAAAAATTGTTATGGTGCGAACAGCGATAGTTGAGTTCATAACACTGTTACCTTTGTAGTTAAACGATTTCGGATCGGAGTGATGTGTTTACAATTTTACTTCGACGGGGTCTAGAGATTTCTTATGACGACCATTAGTGTATGCGTGTGTTTGTGTGAGAGTGTATAATACCTCAATATGCCATACACACAGAACCTAAAATGTATCGTGTGACACAAATAGGTTAACTTCAGTAACACATCATTAAAGTACATAAACATTAACACAGAAATGCAGGGAACTTTCATCAGCTGCTTTTCCCTGTGACGCACTAATAATGCATCAATTGACATCAGACACGATCATATCAATGAAACCAAGATTACACGTTTAACTCTTAATTGATGCACAACAATCTTAATTTGATACATTTCGAGTTCTGTGTATAATAGAACAAAAAGATGGAATGCATTTGCATTATTAATAATATTTCACGAGTCATTAATTTGATTTATTTACAATTTATATTTCACAAGCCATATTACGCAAGCATGTTTCAGAAAAGTTTCAATACTTTTTTTTTGGCACTTGAAGCCATCAGTTTGACACTTTAAGTACAGGCATATCATATTAAGTGCATATGGCTCCACTCCCTCATTGATAATACCTATCATGGTTTGAGTTGAAGGTTTTTTAACCTCAAGCCCGATACTGCCTGCTTATACAGTATACTCCTCTGTGAATCACAATTAGTCTATAGCAGCATAGGATCAAAACTACAAGTATTCACAGATGTAATGATTCTGGGAAGAGTAATTGCAAGGTCGGGGAGGTAAGACATCTGAATGACTGAAAGAAGAAACTCACAGATAGTATATGAATAGGCACTCGTGTAGAACAAAGGCCTATGTATGACAAGAGTGAGTGTTTAGCTCCTATTATTTATCACCTGGCAAAAAATGCATCTCAAAGCATTGATGAATTGAGTGCAGTGTCATTAGAAAATAGAAAATTAGGTATTATCTCAGATGTTCGAATGCTTCTGTTCATACTGTCGAGAAGCTTAGTAGTAAAGAACTGAAAGAGAAAAGTCGCATCCATCTCTTGGAGTACAACAGCTTCCATAGGAAACTCCACTAATAACTGAGCTGACAAAGGTTGGGACACTGGATACTGTTCTACGTATGTAAGCAACAAGTGCCACTTTCTGCTCATGTTCTTACAAGTACATTTTAATGTACTCGTGCACAAGGACATCAGCGCTGGAATAACCCAGCAACACATCATGCGGGAGAGAGAGATCACCAAGTGCTACATCTGGAAGCGAAGGGTAAGTCTTGACATATCCATGGACCAGCTAGGTTATATTTCTCCTACTTTGTCGTAGGGCAGTAAGCATTATATAACGGAACCTCATCTTATTTCAAACACTCCTGCAGGGTTGTTAAGATCCAGGAATCCATAAAATTCTAACGGGTTCTATTGGGTACGGTAAACAGGACCGGAATCTTTTATCTCGCACAATTTAAATTCGGCCTAAGTCGCGTATTGTTTCATATCAATATCGAAATTGGACTTATTTTAATTGATCCTGAAAAAAGGTTGAAAGACTTTAAAGACAAACGGTTCATTACGGTCCAGAACCCATTTACGCTTGCTGATTTCCTCTCCCGGACCGGAATTGAATTTATTTACAATTCCTGGACCATTAACAACCCTGTTCTGTTGTGTCAAGCAATGAGTGCTGTAAGAATCATGATGGTCGATTGCGTATGCTAAGGGTCATACTATCTCACCATACAAAACAGCTTGGCACGCCACCACTGATTTTTACAGAGAAGTATGAACAACAAATTCTCCATTAACAGCGACAATCATTTTTATATCATGCATTCTTCACAAAGAGCTGAAAATGAAACTGTCTTTCTCGACATATCAATATATCTCGACCTACCAAATTTTACCTTCATGCGTACTTTAGTTCTTGGACAACAACCGAAAGCACAAGTCCTATAACTTACCTCTTTTTCTCGATCAGGGTGTTCGCGAGAATCATCGACCATGTTTCATCTTTATTTCCATCGCCTCACATCGCGACAGACAATCCCGTCAAATACTGCAGCTCTATGCACAATTCGGCAGCTTATTCTAGTTTAAAACCTGTTCGTTTCCAACCCCAAATGTAATTCGTTAATTGAGTGGACAATTTAAAATATCGCTGAAGAACCGAACAAGGACACGAAAGAATAACCGAAAAATCACGCTATTCCTTTTATCGGTTGTCAAATCTCTCCGTGTAATTGGTACAAAGTCTTTAAGTCGTAAAACCTGTTATGTGTATACTAGCAGTCCCTTATGTGACCGAAACAAGACGTTTTTTCTTGCCCGTTGTGGACTTCTTGCTCAGGAAGAGGATACAGGTAAGGAAGAGACGTAATCAAGCCAGTTAATTGTTGCCTTAATTGGCTTCAAAATACAGGAAAAATAACGCTTTCTTAAGGATTGGAAGACTTAACGACGACTAACCCGTGCAATACAAACAAAAAAATAACTCTACTTTGGTAAAACTTTCTTTGAAAGCATTATTTTCAAATCCAACATCTTTCCACGGCCAAGTGTACCTTGTATTCATTAATGAGAACTTTGACAAAGCATTTCCACGTAAAAACATACACCATTTATTTTACAATAATGAGAATGACCTTAGACGTAATTGGCAACCACGTTTCATTTAGACCACCTAGTTTTGTTCCTAAAAAGATGAGCAGGAGGTACTATTGACGTCACCACATTTCAGGTTGATTGTTTCGATTCTCGTAAATTAAACTATCTTCTTCCCAGATGTTCAATGTATGAATAAATTATACTTATTCAAGTAACAGATACCGGTTCAGTGACCGAGCGCATTAAGTGGTGCACTTTCCAACTTGCCATCGAAACTGCCGAGTTCGAGTCCCGAACTGGGAATGAGTGTTCTTTGATTGTTCCTTCGTCAATTTCACCTAATCATCACTCATGCTCATCGTCGTGATGAGCCAAAAGTAGCAGAAAAGGGACACTAAATTACAAAAATACAAGTTACAGATTATAAAAGAATGAGGTAAAGAAAATCGGAATAGGACGCACAGCTTTACGTTGCATACGGACCATAAAATTAGTCTTGCACTTTCTTGGTAAGGCGTTACTCGTTAAAGTCTTATTCTGACGCTACGAGACCTCGGCATCTTTTATCCTGTAGGCATGAAGCCATACGTTACAGAATCATGGTTGCCACGGATAGTTATATTTACTGTCGGAAAAGATAATTTTTGTTAGTGCACGGACGGACTGTGTAACAATTAAAAGCAGTGTGAGTACTTCTGGGCAATATTTACGGAGCCCTTCTATAATGCAAAATCATAGAATACGATGTAGAATGTCTGTGTGGATGGAGATACGCATATGATTTAAGCAGAAGGGGTTAAACCTTGCATCTTCACTCTCTCAGAGTCTCTATTCGCATGAACAGTGTCAACCCTGAATTTGTACCGCTAGAAGAAAAATTCTGTTTTCGATAGCTTCGAAATGAGGCCTGAACGAGCAAAACGTCCTCTATACACATTACACTCAAGTTTAATCCCAAACCGCTTATAAGAAAACTCGTGGTGTCAAAATTTCAGGTACCTTTCTACTGATCCGCCACTATAGTTGTACAGTATGTAACATTCTTATTCGTACACACGGATTTTCAAAGAAAATGTTTAATATCTGAAGAAATACACTCTTCTGAAATTGTTTCTTTACAATTCAATAACTAATATCATTAGGAACATAAAATCTTACCCAAATTCTGTATAACCAATGACAATAATAAATTAAATTAAACTAAAAGAGAAACATGCCATTTTTTGTACAACTTTTCTATTTGTACACTTAATAATATACAAGAAAAAGTATATTCAGAGCAAATTGACTGACAGTTGTAATACTTTGATGCCTATCCTTTCGCCTTAATTACTGCTTGACACCTGTTCTTCATAGAATTAACCAGTTTCCGATATGTTTCAGAGCTTATTTTATTCCACTCGGCTTGCACAACAGTTTTCAACTCTTGTTTGGACTTGACGCCTGCTTTATGGACTCGCCTCT
Source organism: Lepisma saccharinum (assembly GCF_977018435.1). Classification (NCBI taxonomy): domain Eukaryota; kingdom Metazoa; phylum Arthropoda; class Insecta; order Zygentoma; family Lepismatidae; genus Lepisma; species Lepisma saccharinum. The sequence goes on from NC_139239.1 coordinate 57,572,730, forward strand.
TCCAAATTGCGCATAAATGCTCAATGGGATTTAAGTCTGGACTTTGAGCTGGTGTTTGTAGTAGTTTGGGCACATTCCATATTAGCCAATTCATGTTAACTCGCGCCTTATGCTTACTGTCATTGTCTTGTTGGAATCTGTAGATAGGCGGCATGTCCAGTTTTTGGGCACTCTGCTTTACATTGTTCTTCAATATGTCCAAATAGACCTATGCATCCAACGTGCAACGTGCCTTGTGGAAGCATGGATATCATGGCAGAATACCACGAAAGAGGCCGTATGTAAATAAGGTGAATCGCAGGAATAGACTTTCATTCGCGAAAGAGCACATCCACAAGGACCAGGAATTTTGGGATAGTGTCATATGGTCAGACGAGTCCAAGATTAATATATACGGGTCAGATGGGATAAATAGGTTCTGGAGAAAATCAAGTAAAGACAATGATCACATTAACACAGTTCCAACAGTTAAACTCGTGGTGGGTCATTAATGATTTGGGGCTGTACGTCGTCCAAAGGTGTTGGTACCATCCAGTTTATTGATGATGTCATGGATGCATATGTGTATTTGGACATGTTGAAGAACAATGTAAAGCAGAGTGCCCAAAAAATGGACATGCCGCCTATCTACAGATTCCAACAAGACAATGACAGTAAGCATAAGGCGCGAGTTAACATGAATTGGCTAATATGGAATGTGCCCAAACTACTACAAACACCAGCTCAAAGTCCAGACTTAAATCCCATTGAGAATTTATGCGCAATTTGGAAGAGGCGAGTCCATAAAGCAGGCGTCAAGTCCAAACAAGAGTTGAAAACAGTTGTGCAAGCCGAGTGGAATAAAATAAGCTTTGAAACATATCGGAAACTGGTTAATTCTATGAAGAACACGTGCCAAGCAGTAATTAAAGCCAAAGGATACACACCAAAGTATTAGAACTGTCAAATAATTTGCTCTGAATATATACTTTTTCTTTTATATTATTAAGTGTACGAATAGAAAAGTTGTACAAAAATTGGCATGTTTCTCTTTCAGTTTAATTTAATTTATTATTGTCATTGGTTATACAGAATTCGCGTAAGATTTTATGTTCCTAATGATATTAGTTATTGAATTGTAAAGAAACAATTTCAAAAGAGTGTATTTCCTTTCAGATATTAAAACACTTTCTTTGAAAATTCGTGTGTACGAATAAGAATGTTACATACTGTATCAAGGCGCTACAGTACATCCACGGTCAACAATGTGTGACTAGGTACTGGAAGGCCATTGCAATTAAACAAAGAAATAATTCTGAGTTCCGTGCTCTATCAGTCCAAGGAATTGGCACCTGTTAGTGTTGCCATATAATCTGCCTTGTGCCATCAATATTTGATTGCCATTGCTGCAAACACGCGTACCGTTAACAGCTTATAATTCGAAAATATTGACATGCGTGTCAAAGTAGATAAGCAGTGCATGCGCCTGTTGTTACACTGTCAGGCCTTGAAGGACATTTACGAATGTTTACCGTCCGGTTATTGCTACTTGGAAACGTACAGCGTATTGAAAGCAGGTGCGATGAAGATGGGTGTTCTTGCGTGTAATGCTGGAAGACCTCTACAATAGCCTCTTTATGCATCCGTTCTGCAAATTACATGGGCTTTCATTGGAAGAGTGGTTAGCATAACGCGCGACGACGCCATGTCCGGGTTCGAATCCTGGCCTGATCATGTGTGTTCTTGTCCCTTCATCAACTTCATCATATCATCCTCGTCTTCGCGAAGACAACAGTGGCAGAAAAGCGACGTAAAATTACCTAATCAATCAATCATCTTCAAAACTGTCGTACATACTTTCATAAGTGCAATATGAAACATTTCTTTTTTTGCACTTGTATCGTTCTTCATTTTTTTTTTTGTTATTTCAGTCACGGACACTTCTGGCTTGTAACAATTCCATTTACTTTCGATGGAATCATTACAACCCAGAAGTGTCCGTGACTATATCACCTCGGTGGCCAAGTACGTTAAATACCGTTGAATTGAATTGAACTAATGGCGACGATTGGTAAGAAATAATAACTAAATGAAATTGATATGGGGATGCTCACACAAGAACGCTGATGTCTAGGCCAGGAATATTCTGCTGGGATTCCTATTCTCCAATGTAGATTTTTCTTTAATTGTAGGTCCAGTCCCGATTACCCTATCTGTGTATAAAGTTAAAACCCAAACTCAAGCACACGCACATACACAGGAATTTGAGGAAGCACCTTGATTTCAAGGGGACGACGTTACCACTACGACAACGGGGAGGCCATTATATATATATATGTAAGTATACACACACACACACACATACACATATACGAGTGCGTGCGTGTGTGTGTCCGTCCTCGTACAGCAAAAAGAAAGTGAATTGCAATTGTGCTTAGAACAGCTGTACTAAATGGACACAAGTATTTTACAAACAAAAAATTGAAAGTCAATAAGTAATGATGGCCATAATTTCCAATCCAGAGATATTTCTCAATGATTCAAGCCCGATATCAACTCCCTCCAATACGCCACTGCTAATGGACACGCCATCGGATGCAATGAAGAAATTACAGAAATGCAATGTGTGGATGTGGAAGAAGAGGAAACAAGCTCGAAACAGTGCGAGTTGGCAGCCAAAGTGGAGAAGGACATTCCAGGAGTTTCTCAATGCATTCATTCCCGAGATTCTCTCCTGAAAGAATTCATTGTTGTCGGTTCTCGCCGGGCTAAGATTACATGGGCATGGGCGCGTCAGCTGCATACACCTCGTCTGAAGAGACACGTGCAGTCCCTTACAAGATGTCGACAGGTGTCTGGGAGAAGATGACTCGTGGCATTGCCTAAAGGAAAGGTTATCGGCAAGAAATCTTACCACTCCTTCAACAAGCAGTGTTTGGAAATTTACTTATCAAAAGTAACCGAGTTACAGCTAGAGTTAGCTTGCCCAAGAAGTAACTCTACACCCCATTTCACAACATCCCCCTGAGTGCCAGTGCAGTACTTGGTCAGCAATGCCCATCGCCGCTATTTTTCGGCTTTCGACGCAGGAGTCTGCTACCACAAAGAAACGTATTATATATTTTTATCTGTGCTGCTACTATAAGTTAGAATGCTTATCCTGGTACAGCTCACACCAAGAATTCGCTGCACTCTTTGACACTAGGTGTAGTGCAGGTGTCCCGGTATCAGGCTGGTTCAAGGAAATGACGTTGAACCAAGTAGACGAATAGAGGTGTTCAAGATCAGAACATTCAACAAATGCCTGTCTGCTGCTTTAAACCTTCATTTGATTAGTTGGCACGCACCACGTGACAATACACGACACACTACACCGCTCTAGAACGTAGTACAAAAGGTGCAGACACCAAATACACATCTTGGCACCAAATCAACGAAGTAGACGAGTCGGTGTTGCACCGTGTAACCAACTATACGGCATACGGTTTTTTAGAAGCGATATCGGGTGGGGCCACGAGAAGCGTGTCCTTGGCCACCAGCCAATGGCAGGAGTGCAAAGTTGTACAGTTAGGAAACTGCGGCGCGCAAGTTAAACGCCATGTCCTGTATTTTTCTTGAAATCTCGCCACTTTAAAGTTCATCATAAGATGGGGCAAGATATTTTGAACCTGACTGTCCAAGTCCCATAAATTTCCGTCGCCTACAGCCGGAGTTATCGTTTCTCGAAGATACACTGGGCAACACTCAACACACACACATCTTTCATTTTCCTTCCGTCTGATTTCTTCGTTGCCATCGTGGTGACAGCTGAGTTGTTGTGTCTCGGGAGCAATGGGTATTAAATTTGTCTCAATATGCACAATGACCCTTCATTGTCGTGGGCGTTTTCCAACATTGCGAGTCTGAGCCAGTTTGAGTTCTTACATGCTGCAGTGGTATGATATTATAATCCTGTGTAGAAATATTCATTGTATTATTTCACTATACTCATATATACTGCGTATGTGGTGGCCGCGGTGACTCAGTCGGTGTCGACCTCCGTGGCGAAGTGGTTAGCAGAGCGCGCTACAACGCCAGGGGTTCTGGGTTCGAGTCCCGGGTAAGGCATGGGTATTTGTGTTCGTCCAGTTAATAAGAAACAAAGAAAAATGTAAGAATTGAAAAGTGTAAAAGTGAGAAAAAGAGTGAATGGTGGGGGATACCTCCGTGTAGGGGGTATTTCCTTTATATCAAAAAAAAAAAAAAAAAAAAAAGTCGGTAACGCGTCTGACTACCATGCTAAAGGTCCCGGGTTCGATCCCCGGCCGGTTCAAATCCGGGAACTTTTCTAACGATGGAAGCGGCCCCGGCGCCCACCCAGCGTCGAATAACATGGATACCTGGGGGAAACCCTGGGGGATAAAGGCGGTCAGGGGCGTGATGCTAATCACATCACCCCCCACTCACGACCGGATCAAGAAAGTGTGAGGCGTTACCCCCACACCCCCTATACGCCTTCATGGCGTGGTGCTATGCACAGGGGAGCACTTTACCTTTTTTACTGTGTATGTATTATTAAAATAAAAATAGTTGAATATTGGACACAGCGAATTCTCTCTTTCCCTTTCGCTAGCAGTTAGTTTGGCAACAGCGCAATAACACTGGCTGCGCATTGGCTGAACTCATGTTCTTTCTAAAAGTGTACACGGTATAGACGCGTGAGTGCAGAGAGAGTCGAAAAGTGCAGCGAACTAGACGGAGCTGATGTGTCCTCTATGGACCGTTGTTGTCAAACATTTGTCTCGTGCAAACATGGCGACTGACTGACTGCTTTCGCACGAATCCTGCGAAAGAAGATGCAATTAATATAAATGAGCTAATCAGTCATTTAAAGGTCAAATTATTTTGCTCTCGTTATCTGAAATACTTCCCGACCTGTTTTGCTGTGAATCCGGCATCCAAGTGTTCAAATTCCCCTCCCAAACGGAACAGCGAGCTCCTTGCAGGTGCAAAGCACGTGCTGTATCTACCGATTCTCTTAGTGAATGGAAGCACCCACATGATGGCTGCCAATGTCTTCCAGTAGCCGACAGAGCGCCGAGCGGTACCAGGATAACTCTTCTTAGGTATATTGCTTTCAAGTATACCTGCCCCCAATTCGCGATTAAAATTACCACCTGAGCGCTAGTGTCGCTTCCAATATGGCCGCTCTAAGTAGGATAGATCTTTGTTTACATTCAGCAGTAGTACAAAAGAGCAGCGTGTTGGCATGACTGGTATGGTAGAAAACGTTTAAATTACGCATTATTTTTAAATATTGCGAATGCGATGTGAATTCCAGGTACTCTAACAAACGTGAAGCTGTACTGAGAACGAAGCATTTAATTATGATAGGCAAAAATAACACGGAAAATGCAGACCAAACTATGTATACGCACTGGTTGTCCAAAGCAGTGCCGTATCATCTGCACGTCATGTAACTGGGGTTCTCGGAAATTATTTGAAAATAAAGGAATTGAAATTGACCTGTACTTGAAAAGCTGGGACAGGAGAAAATTGCGAACATATAGTTGCAGTTCTTTCTCGAAAGAGAAAGGCTGGTTTAATAATAATATTCACGATTTCATGACCAGGCTATACTCACTGAAAAAGGACATCGTACTGAATGAAACAGTAACATTAGCATGTCCACTTTTTTTCTGGTTACATTTGACATTAATTCATTCTCAAACTATTTTCATCTTCCCTCTCAATCGACTTGCACCTGCTCCAAATTTCACACATACGTAACACCGGTAATACATGGACGCATTGGTTAAGACGCTTCATGATTTTTCGAAAAAAAAAACTTTATTTATAAAGTACACTTTAAAACTTTACTTTCATGGAAATATATATTTATCTTTCGATAAATAAAGTAAGCAGACTCGTGCATTCTTCGTAATTTCCTTGCCGAATTACAGTGTTATATCCCCCATACCAATCTTCTGTCAATTACGTTTTCCCTGATTTATTAACAAATTTCATTTTGTTGATTCCACGGGGTGGAAACACATGAAAACTTTTAATTTGTTCTGACCCAAAAAACTATTTAGATTAAAAAAAAACTAAAAAAAAAAACTGAACAGTAGACCTTACTTTCTCGCATATTCACCATGCTTTAAACGACTTCAACACAACGTATCCTACTTAGAGTACTTCCTGAAAATCCCGGCAGATGGCATATCGGTTAATTTTAATCGCGAATAGTCTTCACGATGCTGTATGAACACTGAACTTTTTAGTTTCCAACAGGATCGAACATCGCGCTAAAGGAAAGTGCATTCACCATTAGGCAAAGCGGATAGGAGTAACTCACAGTTAATCATCTGAGAAAGTAGCTTAATTACAGTTACTTTACGAAAAAAAATTGGTTTTCTGGCGTACTGTTGCATTGCTAATACTACTGAGCTACCACTGGTATCTCCTGATTTTTTGCTTTCGTTGTAGAGGCTATTCTACATACGTGAAACAACGGAAGCTAAAAATTAGGCGAAACCAGGCCTTTGATATGTGTGTGAGTGTAGTTCTATCAGGAATGTAGGATGTAGGCTAGGCTTTTCAGAAGGCACCCAAATGTCCACCTTTTTTACACGCAGTACCTGGACAACAACAACCATACGCAGTGGGTAGCTGATGGGGCAACAGCACCTCCCGAAATTTTGTTAAAATCCAATTTTTTCAAATAAAAGCAGTAAATAATTCGGGAAAAACCAAAGAACTTTGGAACTGAACCCCCGTCTAAAATGTCCCCGGGATTAGCATTTTGTCTGAATAACTTTTAAAACGAAGGTTTAAAATAGTAATCATGAAATATTTTATTGTGTATTCCGCCCCCGTCAGAACGCAGGTATGTAATATCGACCTTTACAATGCCCGCCCCCTCCGAAATAAAATCCTGCGTACATCAGTGCGTCCTGTCCACGAGTGTTTGTGATTATCTTCTAATCCATGGCATCTTGTCACATTTCATCCTCATCTTCGTGATCAGCCGAAAGTGGCAAAAAAGCGAAGTAAAATAAAACAAATCAATCAATGAGACGATATCAGATAAGATCAAATCTGCTTGAATCTAAGAGACGCTGCAAGGATGTTGCTGGGAAAATTCCCACCAGAGATCAATCACACCCAGCCCGGGAATGGAATCGCGGATCTCCCGTGAGGCAGTCAAGACGCCCCACTGACTGACTTGATGGCTGAACATGCTAAGTCGTCGAAACCGAAAATTTTTGACAACGGCAATGCAAAAATGGAGTGTAAGCCGAGCATCCGAAATCGAAGAGCCTAAGGAAATGGCAGCCAAGCGTACAATTGCGTAAAGGGCGTAACAGTGACGATGGCAGAAGGTTAAGCGTAGTCATTAACGGCCGGAAGGGACTCGTAGTTATCCACAACACAGCCGCAGTGTTACACATCGTGGATGCTGAACAATAACATCGCACTGATTGTGAGAAGAATCAACTTGAACCAAGAAGGTTATGTAAGATTATTTTCATCCCGGAACATTCTTCGACAACGATCTTACCGATGTAATGATGAAAAACTATTCTCATCCACTGCTAGGACGAAGCTAATGTACATAAAACCACGTTATTTCTTGTAAATTGTACCTTCCCTACGTGTGTTAGTTCGTTTTTTGATTTTGTTTCATTCTACTTTGCCTTTCGGCAACTTTTGGTTAACAGCGAAGATGAGGATGAAAAGTCATAGGATGAGATCAATGAAAGACAATCACAAGCACATTTGGACAGAACAAAACACATCACACGCCTCACAGAGGATTATACTGACTGTGAGTTCAGACGCCAGAGTCTTGTTAGCCTGCAAGAATGCACTTCAGGGTTGGAAGATAGGTTGACATTTGGGAGTTTACAGGAATGTTACCCCGTGTTAGTTGTGATGTTATTTTGCCAATTAATATATTGGTCGTACAACTTCAACGTTGAGTGGTGTGGCTTTTCTCATGCACTATATTCCTACGCGAAAGATTCCTGCACAGGCAATAAAATAACCAATAGGATTTCTCGAAGCCACGTGCATTTGTGTACATTGACTTCGTTCTTACAGTGGACATAGAATAATTGCCTCTATAAGTCCGAATAAGATATTGATGTTTCTTAACGAAGGTTCTCTTATAAATGTCATTAGTTCGTCGTCCATTCTCATCGAATCTAAGAAGGAAAGTGCAGAGTAGCAAAAATATACGTGGAAGCACAACTAAAAGACTTGGTTCGAGCCTCGGTCTGTGCAGAGGTGTTTCTTTCTCGCAATTTATCTAATGTTGTAGAAAAAGAAAACCTACGTACAAAAATATACACAACCTCACGTAAATCTGGTTACAATATCTCCAAATCCTCACGACATCGTCGAGGCAATACTATTTAAGTAACTTGTTAAATCTTGTAGACAATTTATACTGGAATGAGCATATATTGTGCATTGATATTTTCTTTCAAATTTCTCCTTGTATCCGACGTATTTTTAAATAATGGCATATGTTGGTACAAAAGTTGTTAAATGCTTCACTGGCGTTTTACTTCATGCGTAAAACAAAATGAATGGACATGTGTAGAGGTAATTCTATTCAACTGTTAATATTTGTAATACCATGAACATTGCAAGGGGTTGGGTGTGAAGCTGTCAGTGTAAGTTCGCCTGGAAATTGACATCATTAATTTCAACGTAGGAAAAAAAATGAAAAGCGTATACTCTGTATACAGCTTCTATAGTCAATAACAGAAATAATGTCCAGGTAATTAGAAAATAATGCGTTATATAAATGATTAAAACGCAGCAACAAAGTCAGAACTTCAGGTATTTGTGTTCAGCCAGTTTATCTAAAGAACATATGGTATGATGATTGATTGATTGATTGATTTGCTTTATTTTACTTCGCTTTTTGAGCCACTTTTGGCTAATTTGCGAAGATGGGGATGAGTGATGATATGATTAAATTAATGAATGGACACTCACAAACTTCCATCCACAGGCTGGGATTCGAACCCAGGACCCCTGGCGTTGTAGCGCGATGTGTTAACCACTCCGGCACGGGGGCCGATATGGTATGAGGAGTATTTAAAATTCCAAAAATGGTGATTTTATGTGAAAGGTTACACCAAAATTCATCCGTAACTCTCTAAGAGTTTTTTTTTTTTAATGAGGTATGTAAAAGTTAATAAACAAAGTAGAATAACTATGCATTTCAATATAGGAACCGCACGAAAATGTAAAAATCCGGCACAGTTCTGCCAGATATCCATGTATGCAGTGGCTCTAGAGTAAAAGTCTCTTTCAAGTCTACTTCATGCTCAGATGGACTAATCAGGACTTTACAGACCTACAGTCTGTATTTGTATTTTTATTATTTACTGTCGCTTTTCTGCCATTATTGGCCAATCCCAACGACGAGGATGAGTGATGATTAGATGAAATTGATGAAGGGACACTCACAAAGAACATTCTTGTCCAGTTCGGGACTCGAATCAGGGAACTTCGGTGGCGAAATCGCAAGTCAACCACCTAACGCGATCGGCCATAAAGTAGGCAGAACCTACATATTAAAGTGGAATCCGAACCAGTCTGTTTGGAATATAGTGGTTCCAAAGACTTTGAATTGAATTGATGTTTTTAAGTCCACTTTATGCACAGGTAGGCCAATTGGGACTGGACCTATAGTTTAAAGTGGGATTCACTGTGTAATGTGCCTCTACCAGATATCGAACCTGGGACCCCTTGATTACAAGGCCACGACGTTACCACTACACCATCGGGGAGGCTCTCTGTATTGGTTCGAGTAGAAGTCTTTCCCCAAGGATATAATACCAATAAAAAATGGCAATGGAAAAATATTCATAGTTGATTATTAGTTTATAATAATAACGTGTTATTTGATTAATATTATTATTATTATTATCATTAAATTTTGTGTCAAGTTTTAATCAGCACCTATAAAAATGTATGGCGACAACATAACCGGTATCCATTCTATCATTGGTATTACACGATCTTGTCCAATTATTGCTATGTCCGACTATTGAGTGGACAAGATAAAACGCTGTCACGTGACTACTCGGTATGTGCTTACTGTTTATTCCCAGGCGTTGTATTGTTTACGGGTCGACCGGCAAGTATAAGCACTGTCACAGATCGAAAATCCAATAATACTGTATAAGACACGAATGCAGCGCCGATCAACAAACGAAAGCTTCATTAAGTAGTGTAACAACTCGGAAACACTGCAGTGCAGAAGAGCATTTTAACAAAAAAAAAATAACCACAAAACTAGAGCGAGTGAGAAACCATGACTTTACTACTCACCGGCTTCACCGCAGTCCCTTATCCATTTGTCGGCCGAGCGTCGCGTGCTAAGCGTAGTCCAGTGCGGGTCAAACAGGGTCCCCCCACCCTAACGTTAAATTACGCGAACGACAATGATCGCCTATTCCCTTGCACACACTCGTAAGAACGGCGGCCGCGGTTTCCGCGCATGCGCAGACCCGGTCTAGCGAACGTGCGCCTCTTGTGGATGCAATGCACTGGCAGCGCCTCCGTGCGGGGATCACCGGAATTACTCACACCCGTGTTGGTTCGGGCAGGTGGAGAGACGGGGGAGGTGGGACGCCCGCAGGTGACAATCTTGGTGAGTTTTTCTCGCTGCGGTTACTCGACAAAGAGATCGAAAAAGTAATGAGTGGGAATGATTACGTCATGCTTAGTTAGGAATTACGATTGTCTTTTTCTTCTTCTTTGGTAGGAGGTTATTTTTTAAAGCTCCGAAAGCAGAAAGTGTGGTTTTATTATTATAATTTTGTGGTTATAATTATTCATGTGTTCTCCAGCCACTTCAAGGGCCTCCCGGTGGCGCTGTGATAAAGTCATCGCCTTGAAATCAAGGGGTCCCGGGTTAGATACCAGGTGGAGGCCCATAGTTGATCGGATCCCACTTTAAACTATAGGTCCAGTACCAATTAGCCTAACTACGCATAAAGTGGACTTAAAATAAGCTTTGATATTAAATTAACTTCTTCCAAAAAATATTTACACTGTTTTCTCGCAGATTACTGTAAGAACGACTGGGCATGTGTTCCTTTGTGAGTGCCCCTTCATATATTTAATATATTTCATAATTCCCCATCGTCACTGTTAGCCAAAATGGAAATAAAGCGACGTTAAACAACAAAATACTCACCGTCTGTCTCCCTCTTTTTTCTCCTTCTATCTCTCTTTCCTCACTGTATGTTACTTTCTTTGATTCTATCCTCTAACTATATTTTCCTTTCTCCGTCTTCCACTACCTTTTTCTACACTTTCTTCTCTTGTTTTCTATACACACACACACACACACACACATACATACATATATATATATATATATATATATTCTTTTACTTTCTGTATCTTTCAATTCCAGTTTTTTCTGTCTGTACTTTTCTCCGTTACTCTCTCTTCAATTCTCTCTCTCTCTCTCTCTCTCTCTCTCTCTCTCTCTCTCTCTCCTTTTCTCCCTGTCTGTCTATCTGAGGCCTTATTTAATCTCTCGTCTCCCCTCTCTCTTCTCTCAAGATACATTTGAGGACTGGTTTTGGTATTATATTTCAACGAGAAATCTAGCAATATTTTTAAAGATGGCCGTAAGCAATCTTTCAACACTCTTGCCCGTATTTTATATACAAATAACATTGAAGCAAAAAATATTTGATTATAAGAGCTTCATCTTATAGGAGAACAATGCAAAATACTTTTTAAACTGTTTTATATTGTATCGGGCAGCAGCGATATAAATTTAGTAATACTGGTAATCAATCACATTGAAATTATGGAATTTTTAAAAGTTTACTTCTTGTATTCGAGTTTATTTTATTTAAAGCCCCTTGTCGTTAGATGAATCTGTACAATTAGGATTAACCATGATTAGATGAAGTAGATGAAAGGAACGAGCAAGATTTTAAGTCCATTTTTATGTTCAGATAGTCTAATTATATTATATTTTAAGTTTTGCATTCTATATTCGTATTTTGAATATTATACATTTTTTTTTATTTTTTGTGCTATATTCAGCGCGTTAAGACGTGTATGTATGAGTATAGTGTTTGTGTGAGGACATATGTGAAATGACTAAATGTATTTGTGTTTAATACAGGGTAATTCAAAATTAATGGTGCAACTTTACACAGTTATTATGACGTTACTATTTATGACAGAAAATCAGACAAGGCATCAATGTAAAGAAGAACTCGGGAAGTTTTACTCACATTATAAAGATTCAACATGGGAACCACCTGTAACGCGGAAAAGGTTCAAAGGATAATCAAGTACTTGCTATACACGAGACAGCAAGTCGTTTTCAACGGTTTCGAAGTTGTAACTTTGGCAAATCTTTCGGAAGGGTGAAACATATGCATTACTACCGAAACGCATGTGGAAATGTCTTTGCACCATTGTGATTGAATCAGTTCTCGATAGCTCCAACACACGATACGTCTTCTACTGGTCATTAGCCATCTCGTGACACTGGCGATCCTGGTGGAGCATTGGCTAAGCAGAATAAGTCCGCTAAGTGGGAATTAAACTTCCAGAGTTTTTCTTTATATTGATGCCTTGTCTGATTTTCTATCATAAATAGTAAGGTCATAATAACTGTTCAAAGTTGCACCATTCATTTTGAATTACCCTGTATAATAATGTACGATTTTATATTTTTCGTATAATTTTATGCATATGGTTGAGTGGAAGAAAAGGCTTTGTACGGCCTTAACTCCTCCATTTAACACAATATGTTAATAATAATGATAATAATGAAGATGGAGCTTCAGTTAAGATGGGATCCTAACTACTGTACCACCGGCGATCGAACTAGGGACTCTTTGATCACGAGGTAGAACGAATGATTGTGCTACGTTCGGAACTAGAACCAGGAAACTACCGAGGATAGATCGCGTCAAATACTAAACCCCTTTGGCCACCGAGCCATTATTTTGAGCGTACGGTAACTCAAGAACTTTTTGTAGAAAAATAAATAAATCTTGGATTGAACGTATATGCAGATGCTAGAAACAGAGACCACAGCTGATTGCCTGTGGAGTTCTTGTGACCACAGAGAGAGAAGAGAAAAACTTTCTTGTTGGAAGGTCTGCGGTCCAAACCAAGTTGTCGCTCTCCGTACGAGAGGGAAACTCCCTTTCGTCAGTTTCCATGGAAACGCCGAGCCTTTTGAGTGTCCGTTTGCTAACATTTTCTTGGCGATCGTTGGATAATTATATTTTCTTTGGCCTCGTGATTGGAGTTGTCAGTTATAACTGTTGTCAGTTATAGTTTCTCGAGAAAGAACGAATTGCCCACACTTGCGCTCGGCATTGCCACCAACGATACGAGGAAAGGCAGATAAATATTGAGCCTTGCCCAGAATAAAATGAGCTAGGAGGCTGAAAAATGCAAGGTGTACTGGTCAATTCTTCTATATGTAATGGTACAAAAATTGATTTTCTATAATTTTAACTTCCCTTTGTTTTTCAGGTCCAAAGTAAAAGTGGCAGCAGCTCCAGATAACCTCTCCAAAGGCGTCATTGCATGACAATGCCTCGCCACACACTGCAGTTGAAACAATGGCGACACTGACCTCCTTAGGCTTTCAAGTCTTGCCTACGTAGTCCACCCTATTCGCTGACCTGGTTCCATCTGACTATCATCTGTTGCCCCATCTGAAAAAACACCTAAAGGGACAACGGTTTGGGAGTGTTCAGGAGGCAACTAATGCTGCAAATGAGTGGTTACACCAGCAGTCGGAAGAATTTTATTTGCAGTGACTTCCTGGGGGAATATGTAGAATAGTGTGGCAGTTTCAGCTCCCTAGCTATTTTTTTTTTCTGGATAAGGCTCAATACTTATCAGCCTCCTCTCGTACTAATGAAGTCATTTGCCGAGATTGGTTCAATCAGGCTGGTCGACCCGCCGTATTTGTGAAAGAGCCATCTCGTATGCAAGTGTGGACTGCAAAGCGAGACAGGAGGCTTCGTCGGTCGCGTTCATGCAGTGGGAACTCATCTGATGCATGAGTAATATTCGCATTGCAATCATGGCAAAAGAAACAGGGGCTGGTTCTGTGAAAAAGAGAACGTCTTCCCCCATAGAATTTTTACCTCTCAACGCAAGCGGCTGCCCCACTCCTCCGTTGCTTACTGGCCTTGAGGTCCAGTAGGAATGCTCGCACCGCACGGATCGCTCGCTGCGCCCAACACCCACAAAAGCGTAAGCGAGTTTCTTAAGCCTGGTTTAAATTAAGATGGATTTATTCGTATGTACAGTTACCGGCAATAAAAATGGGGCCCCTAGATCTCTCGCTTCCCTGCAAGGCGTTATGTGTGTTGCAGGAAAGCGAGTATCTCAGGATGTAGGTGTCCCATTTTTATTGCCGGTGACGGTACATACCCGTGAGTGACGACCTGTAATAGAAGCAAGAGCATACCAAATCGTGAACAAAAAATGACATTTTAAGCGGGGTAATAATATTCGTACACTATAGCAAGTGGATCGGGGTTCAGTAGATTTTTCGCTCCCGCCGCCGAAGTACTCAGGTTCGAGTCCCGGTCTGGTTGAGTTTTGTGAGTGCTCCTTCATCTAGTCCATACCTATAATTGTCACTCATCGTCGCGATTGGCAAGGAAATGGCATGTTCATACTACATATGAATGTAAAATAAAACTCGATAATTGGCAGGTCTCCTCAATAGCGTAGTGATAACTCTGTCGCCTTGTAATAAGAAGTTCCAGGTATACTGAACAAATAAACGCCGTTGCACAACAACCTTTGAGGGCCAATGCCTGATAACCAGCATTTTCTGTTTGATATAATATGAGCAAATAAACTCTTACTTAGATATCTACTGTGCACTCCGCTGCTTCTTTTTAGGAGCTCCCTAACTGTCATCGCCACGCCGGGTCAATAATGAAACTATAGAAGCTCTCACAGGGGAATTGATCCTGGGATCTTTGCACCTAAGGTAAGAGCCATACACACTGTAAAACATTTACTGGAGAAAGGACAGACTAAGACATTTTGCCCTAATTAATGTAATTGTGATAATTCTGTTTTTAATAATATATTTACGGTGCACGTAACTGTGTTTTATAGTCATTATCTAAATTTATGAATTATAAAATATTCAAATTTCAAAACGGTTGTCTTGTAGAGCCTCTAAAGGCCCCATATCATCAATTTCTGTACACAATTCGTCGTGTGAGAATCAGAGGGACGTAACTTTATAAAATTTACAGGAGAGAGGAAATAATGTATTCTTAGGAATATGCCTAACCCTTAAGAAGAGTCAGTAAATTTGAGATAAGTAACTCCACCTTACTGCTAAAGATGAGTACTTGAGACATGTCGATCTGACTCCAAGTGGAGCTCTTCACAGGAGAACGCTAAACAAAAACGAAAGCCACATGTTTGGAGTTATGGTCTTCTGCTTCTCATACGACGAATTGTGCGACTGTGTTTTTCTTGTGTATTCCTCACTTGATTAGTGGCCCAACATTATGTAATATTGAAGTAAAATTTTAAGGATAAATGTTCTTCTAAATATGCAGTTTCTTCTGTTATTAATTAATTGCTTTTACGAATATGGGATAGAAGGTAGTACCATCGACAAAACGTACCAGTGACAAAAAGTACCTACCACCTGACCGGCTACTTCTAATGAATCTTTAAATATTTGCGATGCGACAAAACGTACCACATGATGGGATGTATCAAAAATAATTTACCAAAATTACGATTTTACGATTTTCTCTAGTTTTGCTGATTTCCATCACACTTTATACAGGTTTTGGACTGGCAAAATTACTATATAATGTACGTATATATAGCTATTTTGGTGTGTTTAAAATCAGCTGTGGTTAAGCTGTCGTGCACATGTTTTTCTTTTCTTTTATCTTTTCGTCTGTTTTTTCTATCTTTATTTCAGTTCTAACCTAACCTAACCGAACCTAACCTTACCTAACCTAACCTTACCTAACCTAACCTCACCTTTGTCGTGTAGGTTGCCTAGAGTATCGTTGTAAATCTTGGTAATTCATATACAGGCAAAGCACGTGAACTGTTCTTAGTTTTGTAACTACCAGTTTTTCACGTACAACGTTGAAATAAATGGGGAAACGTTTCTCACAGAGCAGCAGTACGGTATTGATGATCTACTCTGTCTACTTGGAAAGCAGCTTGCAAGGAAGGTCACATTAAATCATACACTGCATTTATGATCTGGAAGTATTACTCCGTTCATGAACATTTCCTGTACTCGCAGATCACGATATCCCATGCGAAATTAGCCTGGGCGTGCACCCTCGGGTCGTAAAGTCAGGTACTTTCCTCGGAGTTTACATTCTCCGTGTCACGGCAACCACCAATCAATCCGGTGCGACATTTTCCAAGCTGTAGGTCAGTGCGAAAAATTTGCGTGATTCGGAGCTGCGCGGAGTTAAATATACAAGTAGAGTAAAGTTGGTTTCACATGGTACTTAAGTCCGTCCTGAATTCAGGATAAATGTTCAGCTTCCATATTTCAGAATTGTGAGAAAACTTTCTTGTCCTCATGTCAGAAAAGAAACAGAAACCATCCTTGAAAGTCATCCCCAAGTCAACTAGCAATCAGAATTGGGGAACGGACTGGTCAACTGAAGAGAGGAAAAAGAGGCCCACAAGATGTTCGACTGTTTATCATAGAATACTCCCATATGATTATATACTCACATTCACCGTGCTACATATGGTGAATGTTTCAACAGTTCAAATGCTATTCTTTTATGCTTCATAGGAGTAAACATTATTTTCCCCTTTCCCCTACAAATATCTAAAATTGTGAAATGGTGTTTCTGCAGTCGTCATTTTTGAATCTGTGTCACCCCTCTTGTTACCTTCCTGAACTAAGAATGCAAAAAATCTATGGAAGGTTGAAGCAGATATTGCGTCCTCAATAGTAAGGCCTGGAGTAAATACTGAGTGAGACTGACATAGAAAACTGAAGGTTCTGAATCAAAGATTACCCTCAAGATAAAGTCAAGTATTTATTTACCTTTATTGGATAGGTATGACGATGAATTGAATTTAATTTCGTTTAAAGTCCACTTAATGCACAGATAGGTTAATCGGGACTCGACCTACAGTTTAAAGTGGTACCCGAACTACTATGTGCCTCTACCGAGTATCGAACCCGGGACCTCTTGATTACAAGGGAACGACACAATGAAATCATTGTTTTGGGAACTCGGGAAACCATGCCACAAGAAAGATTATTGACTTCGTTTACGGACGTAAATCATTATGATAATCAATAAATACCGCAATCTGTAAATCAGAAAACTAAATTACAGGGAAATTTCAAAGCATTTTTTCGTTAGTGAGAATACGCATAAATAATAAAAATCATTCAAAATTTCATTTGCTCGCTGTATATTTAATAATGCGTTTTGTGACAGTAGCATCTCGTTGGCAATTTCGATACATTCTGCTCATCAAACTCTACAAGCACAATGACGGTTGTCCTGATGCAATGTTATCATCACATCACCAGAACGTCCGTCAGAGTAAGAGTTCGATCGCAACCGGATCCTATGTGATCACAGCCTAACGCAGGATCATTCCTGAAGAATTTGAATTCACAGATTACTAGAAAAAAACATACACAAACTACCCAAGCCCATGCGGGCCACCAGGGGGGCGTGGAAATCTGCAGCCAGACTAGGGGGACGGGAGGTCGGCGCGACCAACACCCAGCCGTTGTAGGACGTCGCGACCGGATTACGCTCACTCAGTCGGAGCTCCCCAATTTTCTCACGATGGTGGGTTGCCACCGGCCCTATACACAGGCCGAAAATCACCGGAGACTGAACCCGGGATCGAACACACGCCGTCTTTCAGCCGCCATCCAAAGCAAGGTGCCTTAAATCGCACGGCCACGGAGGAGGACAATAATAATATTGAGGTTGATCTTTTAATTCTAATTATGTCTTACTCGGAGGTTTTTGGGCTCGAGGAAAATTTTCAAGCCTCCTATGCTGGGACGAAATTTCTTCACGATCTGAGGTACTTTATATTTTGGAAAAGAAAAAAAAAAAAAAGAGTTCGCTTTCTTCATTGTGCACAAGACAGGAAACATATTTCATCTAAGGTTGGATGAGGACTCTATAAGAGGACTTCAGGCAGGTATTCATTCGCTGTTTACTTATGCTTATAAATCTTCATTAATATTGTGCTCTTTCATAATCTGAAAAAGACACAAATGAACGAGGCAATAAAAAACAAAGTACACAAGCGATAGGCATTGAAAGAAAAGACGATCGACAGAATAATATATATTCGAGAAGATATATATGAGGGTACGGGACAATACATTGTATGATATGTGTTGTAGAAAGAGGGGCAAAAACATGTTCTTGTACTGGTATGGTAAGCTTCTGTTTTCGGAACAAAAAGGGGATGCTGATGAAGCCCCAGTAACTCTTCACTGCATTAAAAATTGCAATATTAACTTCAAGCTACAGGGTGCTTCAGTTCAAACCCCACGATTTCAAGCGGGCTTAATTTAGGCAGTGTTTCAAAAGAGAGGGGACAACGGCCGTAGTAACGTGTAAACTTTTGTTTACAGATGGCACTACATACGCTGGTAACTTTTCGCCCGCTTTTGTTCCAGTGCACGAGGAATGGTGGGTAGATATCTAGGGCCATGTCCGAATCCACATCTATTGTCGGCTTATAGCACCGTTCCACCAGCGGAATCCCCTTTCTGTTATAGTCCGAATCTACGGCATAGGTACAGAATGCACTAAAAGTGCAGGCATCAACTTGCTATAACGTCACGTTCGGCAGCCATATTGCAACTTAGGTTAGGTTAGGTAACGTTCACTGCATATACAATATAAAACCTATCGTAAAGACATCAGAAGTAATGAATTTGATTCATCTTGATTGATTGGTTTGCTTTATTTTACTTCGCTTTATGTGCCGCTTGTGGCTAATTTGGGATGAGTGATGGTATGATGTAATTGATGAATGGACACTCACAAACATCCATGCCCAATCCGGGATTCGAACCCGGGACCCCTGGTGTCATAGCGCGATGTGCTAACCACTCCGCCAAGGGGGGTGGCTTGATTATCTTACGCAGCTATCTGAAAGAAAGATAACACATGTACATCAAGAGTTTCGTGGTAGGGACAGGTCAAATCTAACGGGGCATCCAATTCTTATCAGCATCCCTTTAAAGCAATGTAATTATCTAGTAGGATGGGAGAGGAGGGCACGCAATTAGAATATTAACATCCGACACAAACACCGCTTAATAAGAAAGGCTCATAACTGCACCAGACGGGAAGTCTCCATCCCCTAGATCCTGCGATATCCCTAATTTATTAGTTGGTCACTGCCACACCCGTTTATTGCATCCACAGGAATAAACAGAACACGCTTTCATTAATTTCAAGCCAACTCGAATGTAGAGAACTCTGTGTGGAATATATCCAAGAATTTTCCAGAAAAAACAATTATGACATAGACATTACTTTTCTTTGTGGTTGTTTCTAAACAAACAAAGAAAAAAAGCAGCATGCTTTGTGTTATATGAAAAAATAATCCATGTTTCTTTTGGTTATAGCCTACCATATTGAAACGCCTCGATTGATTTCGCTCACAAGAAAATTTAACCATTTTTGTATGTTTAAATTGCAGAGTATATTATTGTCACGAACACGAACATTTTCATCAACCTTGGTGTGGTGGGCAACGCCTTGAGAAACCAGAGGGCTGGGTTCGAATGTCAAGTAAGACACTATTCACCCACAGTGTAGCGACTATTCTAAAGTGACATTAATAGGAAAAGAACGTTTAAAAGTTATCACAACACAGTATCGAACTTTTCAATATAATGAAAAATAGAGCAGTCTCTGAACGTTTGTACTCCTGGCAGTTCCTGGTTTGAATTCCGGCCTGGTCATAGGTATTCGTTTGAACATGTGTTCATGTATAAATTTCACCTCATCATTTATCGTCGCGTATATACCCTGTCCCAGCTAACTGTAGAGCAGGGCCGCGCATATCGGCAGAGGAGGAGGAACATCGAGTGGTGAAAGCGCAGCGTTGCCACCCGTCCGGTCCTGACCGTAAATGTACGCAAATTTCATGGCATGTACGGACGTACGGTTCAGACCTTAGTCCGTACGCTAAATGCACGGCTTGTCACAATTTGCTCTTGCAGTTTTATCCCTAATATTTCCCTAAGAAATTCTTAAACCAATCGTACGGACCTGGACACAAAAATACGGTCCGTTTGCCATGAGCGTTCGGTATTATCCTTTTCAAAAGTTTGCAACGTTTACAGGAAATCGGGTAACTCCCGTCGCCCATTACACAATCCCTTTTCTCTCACTGTTCATTGGTGGAGACGTCTCGCGTCACTACTTGTTCTCGTTCGCCTGGTCTACAGTTAGCTGGTACGGAATTTAGTCTAGAAAGGCGAAAAGCGATGCATTTTTTTAAAAAATATAATTTAAATGAAGTTATATACACACACGTGTCGCGTGTCACGTGAAGACGAACCAATCGAATGCAGGCACATGTACTGCATCACGCCTACATTACGGTATGATGGGTTGCGTTTCATTGGTTCCCTTGTTCTATCGTTGGCTTATAAACAGAAATCTTCTGGTGCACTTCTTGTATTTCTACTTGATGAAAATTTTCTAGCTTTCCTATCTTCTAATTTATTTTCCTCTTCCATTCTCGGCCACCTTTAAGATCGACGTCAATGTAAACAAATACACGTGACTTCTCAGAAACTCTGTTGGTTGTTCGAATGGCAACTGTGCAGGAATCTTGCGCCTGGGAATATAGTGCATGCGAAAAAGTCATATCACTCAACGTAGTGGCTATATTGAACTTGTGGAACCTTATAATATATCCATTGGCAACATAACATCGCGGTACCTCAATCGTAGTCGACCTCCATTGCGGAGTGGTTAGCACGACGAGCTACAATGCAGAGATCCCGGGTTCGAATCCTTGTTCGGACATGGGTGTTTGTGTTTGCCCAATGAGAAATACAGAGAAAATTGAAAAGAAAGTGAAAAACGGGGTATTCTCCCGCTTAGGGATATTCCTTTTAGATAATAATAAAAAAAAGTCATTAGGGCTTCTGACTACCATGCGAGAGACCAGGTTCTATTCCCGGCGGAGGAGAACCTGGATTTTTTCCACCTGTTCAAGCTGCTCTGGCGACCACCCAGCGTCGTTTAAAGTGGGTACCTGGAGGGAACTCTTGGGGGTAAATGCGTCCAGGGGCGTGGTGCTGATCACAACACCCCCATCTTCGACCGTGATCAAGAACGTGTGGGGCCCTAATTCCACATAGGCGTGGTGCACAGCACAGGGGAGCACTTTACTATTTGCAACATAACACCAGAACTAACACATAAGAAAGGAACAATTTCTCAGAAGTCCTTTATCTTTAAACCCCTTGTCTCATATTGCGTGTTCTTTTTCTACCAGTATTTTCATGCACGTTAAAATTAATATATGTACCGATACACACACAAATCTACTACTGCGAAAACAAGAAAATAAATTGATTATAAGTTTGCAACCCTGGTTTTGGTTCTACATCGAACCATTCTTCAGCTTGTCCTCGGCAACTCTGGTCTGGCAATATCCAGGAGTGACGTATGGGAATCCCGTAAGCAAAAATCCAGGTTCGGTCCTATCCGGAGCAAATCTTGCAGAACAGCATAAAGCCGGATGTAATTGGTAGCAGCTACCATTGTGGAAAGAAGATCTTCCCGCGGCTTCCACCTTTCTTCTCCTAACCCCGCCGTTCCTGAACGGACAAGTAACTCGGGTGCCCTCCAGGCTCTAAGCAGAAAAAAGTGAAGGTGTAAATCAAAGATCCACGGATGGCGAGAGATTTTTATCTCGACAGGCTGTTAGTTGCCGCAGCCAACACGCACAGAAACAAAATTCTGATCGTAGATTCGTCCTTTTCTTATTGAAGTGAATGTAACAATGGGTGTTGCTTACAATATTCAGGGGTGTGGCAAGTATTTTAGTTCTGGGAAGGCACTCAAAACTCAACCTCTTTTCCATTGCATTCTTAGGCTAATAATGCCCTGGTGCCTCTGTTGTCGTCTGTCTTGTCGTTACGTGTGACGAGTGCCCCTATACAGCTTTTACCTTTGGGTTTGTGATTTTAGCTTGTTTTCTTGTCATCTAAAAAAATCGCGAGTCAACACAATTTCATTTTAATTCCTGAGTCATATTGGTTTTTGTAGCGTTAAGAGGGTAGTGCCTTGTATGAGGTAAAGGTTGTAAATGGCACCCAAATTGATTGTCATCATGATCACTCTGTTTTCATTCAAGGAAGTACTGGTTTTAGTAAACGTGCGTAAGGTAAAACAAGCTACTCTCCTCGTGTAAATGGCTTGGGAGTATACTCGTTCCACTGGTTGGGATAGTCGAGATTCTATCCAAGGAGGACAGCAACTCGACCAAGTGGAAATGGGAAAACAATCATTTCATGGAGAAAAAGTAGGTAGAATTAGATTGATTGATTGATTTGGTTTATTTCACTTCCCTTTTCTGCTACTTTTGAAGTATGCTATGATGAAATTGATGAAGGGACACTCACAAAGAACACTCATGCCCAGGCTGGGGTTCGAACCCGGTACCCCTGGCGTCATAGTGCGGTGCGATAACCACTCCACCACGGAGGCCGGCTGGTAGAATTCCAGATTTATGAACATACACCCACACACAAACACAAACAGACATAGGTCCTTTTTCCGGGGAAGAGAAGTTCCGGTATTCTTCAAGTTGGTTTGTTTTTGCGTTTCTCATAAGAACTACTCAAAATAGCGTGGTGTGTTCATAAATAATCGTGCATCCATGTACTTACACAAACATTTCTTTCGTTAAAATAAAAAGTTACTAGTTTTATTCTCTCATACCACCAGAAAAAGCACTGTGTAATACACAAACACAAACACACACACGCACACACACATTATATATACACTTTACTATACCGGAGACACATATCAATGATTTATTTGGCAATTTTTTACATAGCTAACGTACTATTTTGCATTGCGGAACATTTCTTTAAGTGAAATAATGCATTTCTAACGAAAATAATGTCTATTTCATACATTAACGAGTACTTACTGTTGTTCCTTACTTCCCACAAACCATCCACGGGTAGCCCCAAAAACCATTCACGTTAGCCCAAAAATTCACGATAGCCCCACGAACCATCACAGGGATGAGGTACGCCTACTAGGTTAGGTTAGGTTCCATTAGCACTCATTTCGTTCAATTTAGCATATACGGACAACATTGGCTTGTAGCAGCAGCAATAGGGCGTATTGTGCTCTCCTGCAGAAAGCAAATGGTGGCAGCAGCAATAGCGCGTCGGAAATAGATTTTCGTAGAAAATCACATGCATTGACATTAAAATAGATCAAAACTACATTCCCGAACATCAACAACGGTACAGAAAATGATTTGCGTAAGTACTTTCTCCTGTAAATTTGAAGAAATCCGTCTCCGGTATACTAAAGTGTTACCATATATATATATATATATATTTATATTTATATATATATATACACACAAACATATATATGTATGTATATGTATGTATGTATATCCAAGCCATAACCCTCCTGATTTTCTTGTCATCACGCTCCTGTGGCTGGGGTTCCTCAAATTGTCCAAATATGTGGCCAATGTAACCGAAGCCGTTCATGGCCTTTTTCTGATATCTGCGTGCCAGATCTAAATTCCAAAGTACCTCATCTCTTGTTTCTCCATTCCTAACCTTCCAGTCAGACTTGTCCCACCTGTTTTTTTCCGCTCTGAGGCTCGAGATTGAAGCTTATTTCAAAATTTAAGAGGTTGCAGTACAAAAGATATTAACACGATGAAACAAATGATGCTTGAAGATACGCTCTCCCGACGAACATCATCATAAGAAAGGAACAACTGTTTTGCATATGTTCACATACAATGCAATGAGGAATGGAGAGTGTGGGAACGATGCAGTGTTGTAAACCCAACACTTGTTTTCGTGGCTTATCAGAGGGGATGAGGTACTGTCAGCAGCAGTGGCAGCAGCAGCAGTAGTAGTAGCAGTAACAATAAGAACAACAATAATATATTTCTTATATTTCCATACCTTCTCCCTGATTCTCTTCCTCTTTCTTTCTATTTTTGCCTTACTCGTATGTCTTGGAATATATTTATTCTTCCTCACTCGCTCTCTTTCCCTGTTGTTGATTATTTCTTTTACTACTTTTTCATTTCCATTTTCTGTCCACTTTTCCCCTTTATTCTCATTCCACCTCTAATCTAGTTTATTTCAATCAATGTCTCTCTCTTCCTTTCTAGTTTCATTTGTCAGTTTCTTTCCCCCCCTCTCTCTCTCTCTCTGTCTCTCTCGTTTCTTTTAATTCCCGCATCTCTCCCTCTTTCTCTCGCTCTCTCTGTGTCTGTCTGTCTCTCTCTTCCCTCTCCCGAGCTTTGTATTCTTCTCTCTATGATTTTTGCTTTTTTATTTTATTTGTCTCTCTCTCACCCCTCTCCTCTTTCCTCTTATTTTCGAATTACTTAAATTTTTCTCCCTCTCCTTGACGAGTTACTCTTGGGATGTAAGGGGGTGATCTTGTCAGGAGGCACTCAAATGTCAATGTCTCTTCCACGTAGTACATTCAGAGCTGCATTTTGCAGGGTCACGAGGCTCTGGCGCCTGGATCCACAGCCAGGATAATTATCTGTGGAGCTGGCGTTGTATCATCAGTACGTGTTTATGATTGTTCCTTCAGCTATTTCATATTACCACCATTCATCTCCATCGTCGCGATTAACCAAAAGTGGCAGAAAAGCCACGTTAAATAACCTAAATCAAATAATATCTAGTTGTTTATATCTGTCTCTATTTTTTTCGATTATTTCATATATGTATTTATTTATCCCATTTCTCTCCTGTTTCTTTCATTATTTCTCTTGTTCTCCTCCCTTATTCCTTACTCCCCCCTCAAAATCCAGTTTCACACAACTTTCTTACTATCAACGCAATTTTAAAACTATTTTCAACTTTTCAAGAACTATGCTTCCTTTATGAGTACTTTGTTGTTATAAAATGTATTTAGCCTCTGAATTTTCTAATAATGTGTACATAATGAAGTTCCAACTTTGCTTGTAGTATGAACTGGTTACGATTTATGCAAGCTAGTAAGGCATTTAGCTTTCTGCATTCAAAAAGACGTCTTGCTGCCTTTTAACTGATTCCAAGTTCAAGGGACTCAAAAAATAATCTTGGGGTGACCTTAATCCTTGCCCCAGTGGCCAGTGTAGACGGTAGGGTGCAAGCGACGCACGAACCTTGCCTAATGCCCACGTAAGCTCGACGTCAAACGTCCAGCGCGACAGGGAGGTCATACACCTACCTGCTATAAGCATAGGAGCAATTGCGTGGTGTTCTCTTTTGTCATCGAAGTTTGCGCCTAAGCTATTGTGCTGGTGATCTTCGGATACGCTGTGCTCAAGGAAGCGTCGCCGGATTAGGCAAGGTGAGTGAGTGTGTGTGTGCCTTCCGTTTACGATCCTTACCTCCAGTCACATCAATAAACCTAATGTGGTGAGAGTATCGGTCATTGTAATTTACCATTTGCCTTATCCCGGTACGGTCTCTACTCTCCCAGAGGATACGCGGTTAGTAGAGCTAAGGGATGTGACGATCCAGTATCGTCTTGCCCTATAGCGGACGCCGTTTCCAATAGGGAAAGCTGAGACTAAATTATTGAAGCGCTGGGCATCGATCCCGGTACCTCTCGCATGCGAAGCGAGCTCTACCATCTGAGCTAAACCCCAGTAATACCAGTAGGTTCGCATCTCACATATTATATTTTTTTAAAAATTTGCTGACCTCGCCTCGTAGTCTAGGGGCATATGTCAATATTTATGCACCAACTAAGAAAATCCATCATAACTCCTTTAATAGTGGTTTTGGAATCTTTTTATAGATACATGTTTTGTTCAGAATTGAAAAAGGAACAAAATTGATTATAACAGCTTGTTTCATAACTCGCACTATTATGGAGATATATCTAGTGAAACTATTTTGTGCTCTTTTCTGCAAGAAGTTTATGCATATATTACACTTTACTTGACATTCTTGCATATAAAGGGGGACAATTACTGCCTGTGATATTTTGTTGATGTCTACTATTGTGGCGTATTGTCTGTGTGACATCAAGATGGCTGTCTCTGCAGACATTAACAAACAAAAACGACTTAACTCCTTTAGGAGTAATATTGACCATTTGTACGTTTTATGGGTTTTTACACGAAGGGAAGACATGTGTATGGAGGGTGCTTTCATTTGGAGGTATGCAATCATGCATTACAATGTGTTAGAAACCATACATGACGTCCGAAATCCAAGATGGTCGCCGTGAAGGTTCTTTACATGAAATACTGTCCATGTCTTGATTTAGAGTTCGATTATCACATTTTTCTGTTAATAATTAAAAACTTAAAAATATTATTATAATTTTATAACTACAGTAGTGTCCATAATCATAACTAAGATATGAGAAAAAGTTTTATTTTAAAGTGACAGAACTGCATAAAACATGGTGAAAATGAATCAAAACGCTACATGGTATACAATAGAGTAGAATGCATGAAATTAACAATTGCTTTTTAGTGCAAAGACACACATGCAAAAAATAAGAAAATTGAAGATACTTTTTTGACGAAAAAAAGATATTTGTATGGGGTGAAGTTATCCCTAACAGCTACACATCCTTGCAACAACGTAGCATGTTGTGGTTCAAGAGTTCTCTAGGCAGCTGGTTCCATTTTCCATGAATAGAAGTGCGGAGCTCTGGAAATGTCTTTGGTGGGGGATCGCGAGCTAACTCGTCTCCTTAAGACACTACATGATTTATGTCTGTGGACCTTGTGGCCAGTCCATGCGGTGGATTTATTCAGCATCAAGAAAGTCATCTACCAATTTGGTTCCATGCTCACATGTATTATCATCCTTTCATTCTTGAAGTTGAAGTCTGAGCCGACTGCGTCTCTGAAAAGTCGCACATGTTGTTGGAGTACCTCGTTTCTGTGCCTCTGGGCAGTAAGAGTACCTCCAGAAGAGACGTGCAGCTCCGTACGTCCATTGCGCATGATGTCTTCCCATACCAGTATTCCATCTCGACAAAACTCATCTCTTTAGACGATATTCCTTGGATTAAATCATGATCGAGATTCTCTCCAGATGAATGTGCGACGTGAATTATTTTGCAAACTGAATCTGAACTGATCTGAGAAAGAGCACCTTCCTCCGTTCGTTCAAGGTCCAATTTCGATTATGCTGACTCCACTGTAAGCGGGCCCTTCTATGCACTGGATCAAGCGGGACACACTACAGGACATCTGGCATAGAGACCAGCTGTCCTGAGTCTCCGGTACATAGTTTGGCGCAGTGGCGTAGCGTGATTGTATGAAAGGTGTAAGACTTCCTTAGATAAACCTGACCTGAATATTGGATAAAGAAAACCCAAAGATATTTTAACTAAATAGAATCTATTTGAATCTAAGTCATGTATGGGCATACTCAATTTCAAACACAAAATGCACACACACTATGTTAACAATATTAGCATATGTATTACTTAATGAAAATTCTCATTTATTCTGTAACTCGATCCGACAAATTTCGCATTCAGCTTAGTTAAGGACACAAACCCTTCTTCTGGAAAGGTCATGTGATATTTTTATTCTTATTATTATTTTTCTTTCACTAAAAAAACATTTGTGCGAAATGCGTAGGATACAATTTGCAAATGCATTCGAGAATATTACTCATTATCATGGTTACGATATTTGCGCACATTTTGAAAAGCATATCAAGCAACTTAGTGAAAGGAAAAGGTAAAAAAATATATATATCTGTAAATCACAACGCTAAGTATTACGCGTATGCTTTTAACATTAGGGCAACTGGGATGCGGGCGCTGCCGGATCTAGGATTGCCAGCCATTCCTCTTTTATCTTTAACTTCGCTGCTTCTAATGAAGGTAATATCCAACATTATACCATCTCTTTGTTAACTGAATAGTTAGTTTACACGACACCCGTTTTGTTAGCTACACCTCCCGTCAAGCATTGTTGAAACAACACGGGAGTCGATTTTCTTGGTTCTCTTCGGACCGTGGCAAACATGAGTCAGACGCAGCGGGGACAGAAATTCTCGCCAGTTAGCACCCACTGTAATGCGTCTTACAGTTTGCTTACAGTGCCTGAGAATCGGGGCGCCCTGTCATTGGTTGAGAAGATACTACGCGAGCAAACACACCCGCTATGGGCGAGTCCAAATCATTTCTTCCATTCACCAGTATGTAAGTCCTCTCAAGAAGCCTTACAGAGAAACAACTCGAATCAAAACAAGTCCTCAATTGTTTCGTTAAAAGTTCTACTTGCAGTCTGATATTGCTATGTGCGTTCAAGCGATAAATACGGGAATTAAATAAGTTTTCTTCAATAATTTCAACTTGTAAGGTGGACTTACAAGCCTTACGTGGGCACTACGCCGCTGGTTTGGCGAGAGAAACTCTAACCCCTGAGGTGGCTGCAAGCTTTGAGGACAGTTGTCTCCCAGGCATCGTCCGGTTTCGTCGTGCAGTTAAAGCCAGATATCGGCCCTGTTGTGGCGTTGCTATTCATTGACAACCTTGTTCTGGCCTACCATGAACATTTACTGTGTCTTGGAACCGTCGCCAAAGCCTGGAAATGACTGTGGCACAGTCAACGCTGCCGTGACTTCAGTCTGTGTTTGACCTGCTTCCAGACGTCCGATGATTCTTTGCTGACGTATTTGTGCCATGATCTTACTGTAGTACATTGAACACTTTACCAAGAGATTGTCCTCCGATCACAATGAGCGTTCGACCCAGAATGAGGCACTTTTGTTCTGATATGTTGTGTTTTGTTTACCTTTCAATCACGGGTCTATTTGACACTAGCAGTACTGTTGCCTATGCGTGTAAGGTGAGTTACACACCTTGATGATTATTTATGGTGATCGTGCAGATCTCCCCCTTCCATTTTTCTGCTTTTTAATACTACCGTATTATGGTAAAGGATTAATGACGTCCCTGTGACTTCCTCATTCAACATTCTCTGAAGCTGTAGGCAGTGTCAATATGACAGGAATGATCCTCTTGTCATCCTCATTTTCGATTCTCCCATCAACAGCCTATTGAGATGGGTAGATTTGGATGATCCTTTTCTGCTTTTATATGACTCCAGTACTTGGAAAAAACTCCTTCTGATAACAAGTGTGAGGGAAACTTTGGTTGGAACAAGACGTGAGCCTTGAACATCCCTTTTCGCGAACAGATACCATCGTAATTTGCCGAAATATTTGATCCTGTCATCATATTCGGTGTGTACGAGACACCCAAATATCAACCTCACTTCCACAAAGTACACCCTGGACTGCATTTTGCAGACCAACATTGCTCTGACTTTGAGGGTCTCCCCGATAGCAAAGTGGTATCGTCGTCGCCTTGTAATCAAGGGGTCCCGAGTTCGTTACCCGATGGAGGCACATAGAGGTTCAGATCCCACTTTTAAACTGTAGGTCCAGTCCCAATTAGCCTTACTGTGCATAAAGTGGACTTAAATAAAACACCAACTCAATCAATCAATCAATGCTTTGGCGTATTTGTGATTGTCCTTTCATCTATTTCATCTTACAGTTCATTTTCGTCTTTGAAATTAGCCAAAAGTAGCAGAAACAAGAAGTGAAATAAATCAATTCATTCTTTCATTCTGTCATCTTGTTCATCGAATCCAGGAGAACCTAGATTTGCAAGAGATTCAAGCACATCATCTTCTGCGCCATCAAATGCGTTCAACAACCACTTTCTTGCCTTCCTTGCAAGTACAAAGACAAACTGGGATACAATTAATAGATAGTGTGAATGCTGCCGCCAAAGTGACCCTCACATCCTTCACCAGGAGGAGTTACTTTCAAGTATTGGAGTGAAATAAAAGCAGAAAAGAAACATCCAAATCTACTTAGTCCAATTAATAGGCTGTTGAATGGAGAAAGAAGAAAATGAGGATGACAAAAAGATCATTCTTGTCATATTCACACTACTAGAACGTCAGAGAAGATTACAGTTGACATGTGGTTGCGGAAAGAGGATATTGCTCATGCATATGCCGGGATCAGTCCCTGCGACGTACTGAACTATGTCTTCGTAGTGCAGATGAAGAAAAGTGTGAAAGCAATTACTTACAGGACAGAGACTCAGATCAGAGTGACTGTTTTGATGACATGATATATCCCAAATGATTACAACCACTCTCAATCTTGATAATAGGTGAGCTGCTTAAATTTCAAAACACAATGCAAAATTCACAGGCGATGTTATTACTCCTTTACTGTAATATTTATAATAATAGTAATGATAATAATAATAATTAATATTTTTCACTTATTACTTAATAACAGAACATGCCTCTGGAGAAATCTGATAAACGAACTCTAAATCAGGTTGTGGACAATATTTTATGTACAGAACCTCCAAGGCGGCCATCTTGGATTTGGAGAGTCATGTATGGTCTCTGACACATTATCCAGCAAAACACCTATAGTAATACATGATTGCATGCCTCCAAATGAAAGCACCCTCCATACACATGTCTTCCCTTCGTGTAAAAACCCATAAAACTTACAAATGGTCAAAATTACTCCTAAATAGTGTTGCCCACGGGACGAGACGGGACAACCTTTTAAAAATTTGAGACGAGACGAGATTGATCATGTGTCCCGAGACAAACGAATATTTTCGAGACGAGACAGCATTTCACAGCATTTCCACGAGACGAGACAGGCCAAAGTCTCGTCTCGTGGGCAACACTACTTCTAAAGGAGTTAAGGTCGTCTTTGTTTGTTAATGTCTGCAGAGACAGCCATCTTGATGGCACACAAACAATACGCCACAATAGTAGACATCAACAAAATATCACAGGCAGTAATTTCCCCCCTTTATATGTCAAGTAAAGTGTAAAATATGCGTAGAATCCTTGCAGAAAAGGCAACAAAATAGTTTTACTAGATATATCTCCATACCAGTGCGAGATATGAAACAAACTGTAATAATCAATTTTGTTCCTTTTTCAATTCTGAACGAAACATGTATCTATAAAAAGGATTCCAAAACCTCTATTAAAGGAGTTATGATGGATTTTCTTAGTTGGTGCATGAAACGGTTGCCATCTTGGATTTATGACATCACACAGACACAATTGCGGGTAAAACACCTGCAGGTACATGATTGTCTACCATACTAGCAGCGTATTACCGGTAGTCATACATTCCCTTCATTCAAAAACCCACGGGATTACAAATGCCCCTGGACTATCGTGTACGTCTTTCCCTGGCACAGCACTTTGTTGATCATATTTTCCCGGGGTCATGACGATGCACCACATTTCAACGGGTCATAATGATGACATAGCACTTTGTTAATCATATTTCTCCGGCTAATAAAGATGTCATAGCACTTTGATCACCATATTTCTCCGGGTCATAACGATGCCATAGCACTTCGTTGATCATATTTCCTTGATCATAACGATGTTATAGCGCTTTGTTAATTCGGTTCATAAAGATTCTATAGCGCTTTTGTTAGGGCCTACTCATATTTTCCCAGATCAAAAGTTCATTGCACTCTGACTTCTCTAAAAGGAGGCAACAATATCGAATGGCAAAACAAGTCCTAAGCGTTCCGAAATGCGGAGGGTGAAAAAAAAAAAAAAAAAAAAAAAGTAAACCCGATGAAACGAAATCCGACACACGACGGGATGATAATACAGACCGGCCTTTTCAATTGAGCGTGACATCCCAAGCGGAAAAGAGCGATTCTTCGGCGGTCAGGGGGATCAATCGTACCACCAGGGGCCTCGAGATCACCTGTCAGTAGCTGCGCCGACAGGCGGAAACTCGGATCTCTTTCTTCCTCCGTCTGGTTATCAGAGGAGGTGTCCTATCTGTCGGCTCACCACCTCGCTTTGCCCAATTTTTTCTTCTCTCTCTGATTTCTTTTGTTCTTTCAACGCGAGGTCGCATTCCAACCTGGCAGGCAGATCGTGGCAAAACTCTCTTTTCTTCCCCTCCACACACAATAAGTGTTCCTCAGGGGGGAGCAAGTGTAGAACTGCTGAATTGGATCTCAATGTCTTCGGAATTTTAGCTTCATGTACGGTATGTGCAATTTCTAGTACTATTATCATTATTATTAGAAAGAAAGAAAAATGGAGAGAGAGAGAAAGAAAAATGGAGAGAGAGAGAGAGAAAGAAAAATGAAGAGAAAGAGAAATAAAAATGAAGAGAGAGAAAGAAAGAAAGAAGAAGAGAAGTGAAGATAATTGTGGAGCGAATCAAAGAGGAAAGTCGAGAGAATTAAAGACAGGAAAAGATAGAGAGAGAGAGACAGGGCAAGGAAAAGATTAAGAGAAACAAAGGAGAAATATGGATTTATTTATTTATAGATTTGCTTCATTTTACTTCGCTTTCTGTGCCACTTTTGGCTAATTTGTGAATATGGGGATGAGTGATGATATGATGAAATTGATGAATGGACACTCACAAACATGCATGCCCAGGCCAGGATTCGAACTCGGGATCAGTGGCATCGTAGCGCGATGTGCTAACCTCTTCGCCACGGGGCTTGGCCGAAGAGAGAGACAATGAGAGAGAAAGATGGAGGGAAGAAAGAGAATATTAATCTAGATAAAGATGAAAATAGAGAAAAACGAGAAAGATGGAGTGATGCAAAGAAATCGAAAATGAGGAAAGTCAATGTCAGGAAATAAGAGACAGGGATGGAGACGTCAAGAGACAGGGATGGAGTAAGAGAGAAATAGAAAGAATAACAAATAAAGACAGAAAAACGTGTCGCTACTCCTTAACTGTAATTTAGATTTCCAATTCGCTACTTAAACACCACAGCTGCAGGTCTTTTTTAATTGGTCGCCTTCCGCGACGCGGCGTGCAATTGCAAATTTCATTGGAAGCCGATCGAACGTCAAGATCCGATGGTATCGAGGGCAAGTAATTTCCCTGGAATGATTCGCATCTGCTGACTGGGTCCAGACGGTGGCAACGGAAGATAAAAGACAAACACAACACAAGCCAAGCAAACACGAATTAAACCAGATGACTTGCACTGCTGATACAGACGTTATACGTAGGCTCGGACGATGCAATTACTGGGATTTTTCTCGGAGTTGTGGGTTGAATGGCCTCTTGTTAAGTAATAGGGCAACCGGCCACCTTCTGGAAAAGCACACACATGTTTAACTGGTGGTGTAGTCTGCGGGGAAGAAAATATGTCCACTTCCTTACGGCCTGAAATATGGTCTCAGGTGAAGATGTCGATGCTATCACTTCAAAGACCTTTTTCTCGTGAAGGAAAGGGCTGATTTAAATTTTGATTTTATCTCAAGATGAGAGAATCAACCTTTTGATTTAGAGTTATTAGATCACTTTGAGCAAACTGCATCAAAATATAGAACACCATATGGGAAATGTACAGGCCAGCCCCCGTGGCGGAATGGTTAGCACATCGCGCTACGACGCCAGGGGTCCTGGGTTCGAGTCCCGTTTGGGCATGGATAATTATGAATGTTCATTCATCAATTTCATCATATCATCGCTCATCTTCTTCTTCGCAAATTTGCCAAAAGTGGCACAAAAGGCGAAGTAAAATGAAGCAAATCAATCAATCAATGGTAAAGGTACCGCTATTCCTTGCACATGGCAACATGCCATATCCAATGCACATCTCGTCCGTTTCTCGAGGTGATGTAATCAGCACCATGCTCTAGTCGTCTTTATCCACCAGGAGGCTGGATGAACCCCAGAGCCGCTCTATGCAGGGATTTTGCTGAAACAGTTGCAACGTTCGAAAAAAAACGAAACAGCAACGGCAACCTGGTGCAGGCGAACGGACCGCCAATGGCCGCCGCTGTTGAGTAGAGAGGCAGCACTTCGTTCCTACGCGTCAGCAAAAATTCGATGCGACTGGTGTTATGTTACATCCGGTTATAGCGGTGTACGAGAGATTTTATTGTTGAGTCAGCAGAACGTGTCTGATCAAGTTGAAGACATCGGAAGCGGTGGGGGAGGGGGGTCAATGGATTTGTCACGTTGTTTGTTGATGTATGCTAACCTAACACGTGCGTATGTTTGTGTGTGTGTGTGTGTGTGTGTGTGTGTGTGTGTGTCTGTGGAGGAAATGCGCGCGCAACCATTGCGTATGATGCAAACACATGAAGAAATGATTTAAAGATGGCGCCGAATTTTGCTGTACCCCGAAAGCTTAGCGGCTAAGGTTATTGCTCTGTAAAACAAGAGGCGTCGAGGGTTCGATTCCTGGTAGAGTCAATATTGATTGATTGATAGATTGAGTTAGTTTTTTTAAGTCCATTTTATGCACGGTAAAACTAATCAGGATTGGACCTACAGTTGAAAAGTGGTGATCCGGACCACCATGTGCCTCCACCGAGTATCGAACCTGGGACCCTTTGATTACAAGGCGACGATGTCAATATTGAATGGTCTCGATTAGCCTGTGTGTACATAAAGCCAACAAAATGGTTGAGTTCGAAAATAGAGTTGGGTTAGTGGTTAATGTTGTCAGATGGCAATGAAGAGGTCGCGGGTTCGATTCTCTAGGTAGTTAAATTAGGCCAATTGTTTTGTCCCGCCATTATAGGTCCCCGATTAGTCCATCTGTGCATAAATAGTATTTGAATAAAATCAATATGGCGGCCGCGTTTTGTGTTCAGCGGCGGCGGCGGAGCGGGGCGGCGCGGCGCGGGGGGTGTTTTTTATTCCGCGAGATGTTTTAACCAAGTGGTTGAGGGTTCGATTCCCAATGTTGGTGAAAATTGAATATTCAATTGTATTTGTTTAAAAGTTCCGATTAGCTTTTTGTGCACAAAGAGAAAATGAACTAATTGGAAATAGGATGTTTATGCTGTAATGAAAAGGTCCCGGGTTCGATTCACAATGTCAAATTGGCTGATAATGATGTTGTTTTTAAAATAATAAAAAAAAGAAGTGTGTTGAGTCCCCATTAGTATTTATGCAGGAACAGATATTAAAAATCAAAACAAAATGCCTTTTGATTACAACGCAAAGACTTTACTGCTAATGTATAAACATAAATTAGAATCTGTTGTTTTGCCGTGTGGGGTCCCCAGTACCGATTAACTTAAATGCATAAAGAGTAGGTAAAATAAGCAAGATGGCCGTCACTATTGTTTTGTGATCAAAGAGGAGTCACAGGTTCGATTCAATCAAAGGAGGCAACATTCTATGTTTCAATTCCATGTAAAAGTCTAAAGTTATGTTTCGATTAACCTCAATGCATAAAAAAGAATTAAACAAAAAACAAGCAAAATGGCGACAGATGTGACAAAAAAAATGAATTAGTTTTTTATAGTGACAAAAAAATAGCGAATCACTGTTAGAAATAGAATAAAAATAAAGATACTTGCCTTTGCGTGTAAAGCGCTGTGCAGAAAAGCTCTCATGCTTTATCTCCGACAAGTCCACAATACACAATTTTTTTTATTGTATAGTTAATTATTAATGTTGTTATTAACACAGATTCTTACCAGTGTGAAGAAAAGCTCTCATGCTTTATCTCCGGCAAGTCCACAATACAGACTTTTTCATTATATAGTTAATTATTAATGTTGTTATTAACACCGATTTTTACCAGTGTGAAGAAAAGCTCTCATGCTTTATCTTCGACAAGTCCACAATACACACTTTTTCATTATATAGTTAATTATTAATGTTGTTATTAACGATTGTTACCAGTAAAAATATAAACCATGAGGATTTTTAAAGGGGTGATAAGTGAAAAAAAAGCCAAGACATATATTTTATCCCTGTTTATTACCAATATTTACAAAATTCAAAAGAGCCGCACACACACACATACATATGTAAAATGTTTATATTGCGTCACCAGTTTATCAGCATGTTATTTAACAAGTTTTTATTCTTCAAGTTTGTTCACTCACCCACATAAGGAATTGTGTCACTATCATATCCATTTTCTGCTGCAACCACTGAATTAAAATGTTTCACTATTTTTTCCACAAGCATGTTCTCGCAAAAAACAAACACTTCTTTGGAAAGTCTTTTTCCGTCGATGTTTTGTATAGACAAAGGCTCAGGTTTTGTACATTTATGTAGATGGGAAAGCACAAACTTCTCCTTATTACATGCATGGACAGGGGAAATATCTGTGCAACCGAAACATTGTTCGCGAAGGTCGAGAATGCAAGATTCCA
Source organism: Lepisma saccharinum (assembly GCF_977018435.1). Lineage (NCBI taxonomy): Eukaryota > Metazoa > Arthropoda > Insecta > Zygentoma > Lepismatidae > Lepisma > Lepisma saccharinum. The sequence continues at coordinate 57,609,147 of NC_139239.1, forward strand.
CACAGTTTCCAAAATATGATTTTAGATACGGCGACACTGTTTCACACATAACTTTCGCATGCTCGATGAACACAAATATCTTCATAAAGTTCCGCCACGAACTTTCTGCGATGAACACTATCTCCAGGGAACCGTAAGCTGGTTTCTTCCTTATAATGATCTGACGGCGATTGTACAGTGTGGTTATCAGCAATTCATGTTGCTCACTTAGTGGGTAGGAAACACGAGGCTGCTCACCTGGAATAGCGATGTAATTGTCGATTACTGGAAACAATTCCTGAAGAGCGTGCCACTCCTGCAACTGTAGTTCAACACCGGCCGCCCCGCTTCTGTGTAGCCTGACCACAGGTTGGAAATCCAGATGAGAGGAAAGTCCGATTGAAATAACCTTTGTTTTCGAAGCATTCAAATAGTAGACGTGATCAAATAATATCGACTGGCGTATAAGACTAGTTACTTGTTTTTGTTCTTCAGGTAAATGCTGATCGCTCTCTTTCTGAAGAACCCCCTTGAAATTAGTGTACGGTTGAAATCTTTTTTTCAGCGGCATCGAAATAGAGGATTCCATGACTAAGAACTGCGAGATACTGCATGTCGCAGCGTGCAGGTATACATTTGAAGAAATGCGTGGGTGTGTTTTTGAGACGCATGCGCGCGTAGCAAACCAAGCATGTGCTGGACAAAAAAGGTGGAGGGGGGCGGGGCTTTACAAAGATCAATGGTGAGAGAAAAATCAGCAGAATATCATAAACGTCACATTGAGGAAATATTGGATAACAAATATTAATTAATTTAATTAAAGCATCAACCGCATTGTCGATCTGAAATTAGGTTTATAGACAGGGGGCAAAATGGAAAATATCGACGATGTTCTAGTATTGGATTGTTTCTGTATTTCCATCGGTATAATCCTCCACCACATTTGAAGCATACTGTTTTATCCTCTTTTTGAATGTAAAATAATCCTGCTTAGGACAGAGCTTCTACAAACGGGAATTCTTTTGATTGCCAGTTTCTGAAAGAGGACAATCTAGCATTGAAAGATCCCATCTCTGGATATTGCGTCATTGTTCTGTAAAGACACAAAACAAGATAAATATTATAAGTAAGCTGTTGTAAACTGTAACGCTACAAAATTATTAGTATACTATTAGGACTATATGTAACTTGTAAAAAATTTCAAACAGTATTTACTGTCAATATTTTCTAGTATACGTACCGAGTATTATAAATTTAATTTACGAGTCAGCAAATAAGTTGTTATAATATTGTCGTTTTTTATCGGTACTGGGAATAAAATTTGAAATTTATGCATGGGTTTACCAGAGGCTCTATGGAATAAATACAGAAAACAGTAATGCCCACAGTTCACAGACCCGTAACTTTGTATCTGATGAGTGTTGTACGTATAGAATTTAGAGTTACTTTCCAAAAATCGCAAATGGTTATGCACATGTGGAGGTTTTCCGTAACTATCAAAAAATTCCCCCCGAGAGTTACTGTCTATGTAAATTGCTACCCAGTGCTTTCCGGGGCTATCTTTGGGATCTGTATTTACAATCAACGCTGCTGGTAGTTCCACATGTACAGGTAATTCATTAGCTGCGAAAACCCAAACATGATGATTGTCAAAGGCTCTATTTGATATTAACCCGTGAAGCAAATTTAAAGTTGACAGCATTGCTGGACACTAAATAGTAATATTGTGCAACTCACCTTTTTATACTTCAAAGTAGACGGTACACGTCACAGTAGATTCCAGAACCAATTTGATCTGGACCACCAAGCTGTTTATCGTTGTTGAAACAATGGAGAGCTATCTAACACAACGCTGATGCTCGGAATATGTAGGCGGGTTTTACAAACGCGCATGCGTACAGTATTAATGCTACCTGGCATTTGTTGTGCTGTTGTAAAGTGAATTTTGTACTATAAGAAAATTGTCTGTATGTGTGTGTGTGTGTGTGTGTGTGTGTGTATATATATATATATATACACACACACACACACATATTTATTTATTGATGAAGTATAAAAAATATATATATAATACAATACAATATAATATATATATATATATGTAATTTGAAGATACAACATATCAGTAAAATCTAACAACTAGAAAAATATTCATAACATTCGACTTTTATATTATACAGTGGGGGAGCATGTAGTTTCCCGTGGGATTTTTGTGGTACAATAATGGGAGTTAGTTTTTCTGAAAGGTATTGACACAGGGAAAACGAATATGGATGTTGCCAGTCTCAAAAATGGTGCAGGGGGGTGGGAGGGTGGATTCAAAATGGCCGACAACACATTTCACCGAAACCGCAATATCTTCATCATTTTTGCGACTACAACAAATTTTCAAAGCTTTAAATACTTCTTGATGCAGTTTCTACGATTATTAGGAAAAATGTGAATTGTGTAAAAACTAGCGGTAACGCTACATATTTATTTTATAAAAGCTTTAACAAACTCATCTTATGCCTAATTAAATACAAAGAAAACTTTCTTTTTCAGATGGATCTCAGTGAACCAGAAACGAGTCTAAAAATGGAAATCAACTATGCACTGTGTATAATATGTCAACAGAAATTAACCGAAGGACTAATCACAAACCCCACCACATATGAAAAGGTTTTACAAAGTGTGCAAGAGAATGCTGAATACGAAAACGTGAAGTATGTATCATCAAATATTCCTCTTGTTTGTGGAATGACTGCTGCCATGCTGGCAGACAACAGGGCATCATGGCACCGAAGTTGTTATCAAGATGTCACTCACAAGGGAAAATTGGAGCGTATGAAAAAGCGCTATGAAAGCCAAAACCAGCAAACACCAACTGTGACGGAAAGCAGCGCACCAAGACTAACACATTCGCATTGCATTCCATTCAACAAATATGAATGCTTCTTCTGTAATGGTGGTCAGACACGTGCAAATTCCCTCAGGTAACTGTCGGTTGTTCATGCTCAAACAAGCCTGAGTGATGCTATTGCTAAAAGTGGAAATGAAGCCCTCCAGATAAAGCTCAATACAGCAATCAACCCTGAAGATGGTAACGCTATCGACATTAGATACAATTTGCCGTGCTGGGCAAATAATGTGACACATGTACTACGATGTCCTGATATCAGTGCACCCAATATCTCTACAGCCTCTGAAGCTGCATCAGAGATTGAATTCATCTGTATGATTCAAGAGTGTTTAAAGACTGGTTCCTTGAGTATGGTTGATGTGCAAACCACTTATGAAAACATACGTGTTATGAATAATGTCGCTTATCCATCTATAACAAGGAAAAACATTAAGAAATTGCTGCAGAAAAATGTTACAGATATTGAATTTCACCATCTATCACAAAGAAATCAACCTGAAATGTTAGTATGAAGCATGCACGAGATATTGCTATGACATCACAGAATGATGATGAAGCTTTGGACTTGACTATGAGGAGTTTGTATGATGCTGCTAGTTATCTTCGTAAGTCTATAATGAACACTAAGAAGTGGGAATTCACAGGATCATTAGAAGCAACAGAAGAACATGTGCCACGAGAAGTGTATTCTTTTTCCAGATGGCTTATTTGTGGTACTGTTGAACATATGTCTTCAGAACGCAAGCAATCAAGTGTTAACAAGGCTGTCATGAGCATATCACAAACTGCAATATCCATGACATATAATGAGAGACAAGTGAAATGTACAACAACAAAAAAATTTTCAGTCTACACGTGTAATGCCCCAGCAAGTAGCTGTAGGATATCAGTTCACCAATCTGTAAGGAACAAGAAGGTCATTGAGCTTTTACATGGCTATGGTCTGTCAATTGGATACGATCGACTTCGACGATGTGAAACACAAATAGCTGAGACGATAATAGATGATATCAGAAATAACCAGGGAGTGTATGTACCGGCAGATATCATCAAGGACAGATATATTTTCTTCGCAGTGGACAACGTGATTTCATGGAGGATATACTAGATAGGAAGAATACCATACATGCAACTGCCCTTGCCATTTATCAACAGAAATAATCAGATGATAATTCACCAGCTATACACTTGGTCAAATCATCAAACAATAGAGCCCAAACAGAAATTCCAGACAGCGTGACATTATTGTAATAATGCAGTATGCCAACAAAACCAACCCCAAAATCTCCAACATATACTAATTTTTCATCAATGAAAGACAATCTAGGTGTTAAGGAAATAAAGTCATGGCTCATAGCAAATATATTACATGCTGCAACAGAATATATTGCTAGTGAAGAAGACATTAATAGTGTCAGTCGTATTTTGTAAGCTTTTGCAAACTTGGGATTGGATGCAACATCATGTAATGGTATTTTTGATGCGTTAGAACGTTTTGTTTGTAAACTTTACATGCCAAACTCTGCAAAATCGGATGTTGGAGCTGTCCAGTTTACCTTGTTTCAAAAGAAAATTGCCGAATCAGAGAAAATGCCACCAACACAGTCAGCTCTTCGCTATGCTATATTGAGAACACATTATCAAGCCATGGTATGGGGAAATGATGTTGCGAATCCGAAGATTCCACAGCCAGATGCTGGTTATTGGTGGGAAAGACCTACCCCAGATGACCACGATGCAACTCGCCCCACAGGCCATTCTGGAGCTAGTAAAATGTTCATGCAAAAAGAGTAGATGTTCAACACTTGTATGTAAATGCAGACGTCATGTCTTTCCATGCACTGACATGTGTGAATGTGTAGTCCCGACAATGATGTAAATAACTGTTTTAACCGGAATTGGGATAATAGTTCATATGAAGACAGTGAAACTGATTAAAAAGTGTAATTATTATTTTACATTATTTTTATTTGGATGACCTCCTGTTTTCAAACGCTTTGTAATAATAATCTTCTGAAACAGATTATTATAATATTAAATTCATATCATTGCGTTTTCGGTAACAAACAAATACATCAATATGATGATGCCATGGAGTTTTTCTGTCCTTGTATCTAAAATTTATGATGATGGCGTAATTAATTAAAATGAAATAATGAAAGTTACACAATGAATATTTTGTTTCATTCCAAAATATTTTCTATACTCTGTAACAGAAAGTAACCCTTCAACGGAAACCAGAAGAGCTATATTAGGCAATCCGTAAGAGGCTAACAGGTTCATTTATATTATTCGCAATATTTTAGTAATTGTATAAACTGCATCAAGAAGTATTTAAAGCTTTGAAAATCTTTTGTAGTCGTATAAATGATGAAGATATTGCTGTTTCGGTGAAACAAGTTGTCGGCCATTTTGAATCCCCCTCCCACCCCCCTGCACAATTTTTGGGACTGGCAACATCCATATTCGTTTTCCTCGTGTCAATACCTTTCAGAAAAACTAACTCCCATTATTGTACCACAAAAATCCCACGGAAGGCAAATATATTACCATTTGCCTCCCCACTAATATGTAATTTAAAACATTCTTCACAGTTTGAGAAATGGAGTGCTTGTGGAAACACCCGTTCTCTGCAATATTGGCTGGTCCATCAGGATGCGGAAAGACATATTTTGTGAAGCATTTTCTCCAGTGTTTACCCCAAATGGTAAATGTAAAATTCAACAATATTTTGGTGTGCTACGGGGAATGGCAATCTGCATACAATGATTTCCCTGGTTTTGTACAATTTCGGGAAGGAATGCCTAATATTGATCAATTTGTGCCAAATTCTGGACCTCATCTTATTATTATCGATGATCAGATGAGGGAATGCGATCAAAGAGTCACAGATTTATTCACAAAAGGGTGTCATCATCGTGATATTAGTATTTTCTTTATCACTCAAAATCTATTCCATCAGGGAAAAGGGAATAGGGATATATCTTTAAATAGTCATTGTATTGTATGCTTCAAAAATCCAAGAGACAGAGCCCAAATTAATTATTTATCTAGACAAGTATAACCGGAGAATCCAAATTTTATAAAAGATGCATATTACAATGCCACCGCTGAACCCCATGGATATTTGCTGTTTGATCTGAAGCAGAACACTCCGGAAGAAGTACGTTTTTGGTCGCGGATATTTCCCGACGATGATATCAATTATGTATATATTCCTACAAAAAAAGCAAGCATAATCACTAGTCGTTTATTCTGTCATCATGGCTCCAAGAGTGAAACACGCTAAAGTGCTCCAAGTTTTGTCGGATGCTAAACCAGCTCTTCGCACAGCGATATTGCAAGCTGCTGATTCTTCCTTAGTTAATTCAATCTGTGAGTGTTGTTACAATGTTCTAAAAGAGAATGTTCCTCTTTCAACACCTCAGAAAACAAGATTGAGCCGGTACAAGAAGGTGATACGTAATTTCTCTGCCAAAGGACACTCTACAAAGCAGAAGAAACAGATACTAGTGCAACACGGAGGATTTCTACCTGCGTTATTAGCCCCTTTAATAGGAGGTGTGTTATCAAGTTTATTTAAGTGAAAAAAAAATCAGAACATGGAGCATGCCAAAAAAATGGTTATAATACCTAAAAGAATTTATGGATAACATGAGACATCCTAGAGCCTCTGGTAAACCCATGCATAAATTTCAAATTTTATTCCCAGTACCGATAAAAAACGACAATATTATAACAACTTATTTGCTGACTCGTAAATTAAATTTATAATACTCGGTACGTATACTAGAAAATATTGACAGTAAATACTGTTTGAAATTTTTTACAAGTTACATATAGTCCTAATAGTATATTAATAATTTTGTAGCGTTACAGTTTACAACAGCTTACTTATAATATTTATCTTGTTTTGTGTCTTTACAGAACAATGACGCAATATCCAGAGATGGGATCTTTCAATGCTAGATTGTCCTCTTTCAGAAACTGGCAATCAAAAGAATTCCCGTTTGTAGAAGCTCTGTCCTAAGCAGGATTATTTTACATTCAAAAAGAGGATAAAACAGTATGCTTCAAATGTGGTGGAGGATTATACCGATGGAAATACAGAAACAATCCAATACTAGAACATCGTCGATATTTTCCATTTTGCCCCCTGTCTATAAACCTAATTTCAGATCGACAATGCGGTTGATGCTTTAATTAAATTAATTAATATTTGTTATCCAATATTTCCTCAATGTGACGTTTATGATATTCTGCTGATTTTTCTCTCACCATTGATCTTTGTAAAGCCCCGCCCCCCTCCACCTTTTTTGTCCAGCACATGCTTGGTTTGCTACGCGCGCATGCGTCTCAAAAACACACCCACGCATTTCTTCAAATGTATACCTGCATGCTGCGACATGCAGTATCTCGCAGTTCTTAGTCATGGAATCCTCTATTTCGATGCCGCTGAAAAAAAGATTTCAACCGTACACTAATTTCAAGGGGGTTCTTCAGAAAGAGAGCGATCAGCATTTACCTGAAGAACAAAAACAAGTAACTAGTCTTATACGCCAGTCGATATTATTTGATCACGTCTACTATTTGAATGCTTCGAAAACAAAGGTTATTTCAATCGGACTTTCCTCTCATCTGGATTTCCAACCTGTGGTCAGGCTACACAGAAGCGGGGCGGCCGGTGTTGAACTACAGTTGCAGGAGTGGCACGCTCTTCAGGAATTGTTTCCAGTAATCGACAATTACATCGCTATTCCAGGTGAGCAGCCTCGTGTTTCCTACCCACTAAGTGAGCAACATGAATTGCTGATAACCACACTGTACAATCGCCGTCAGATCATTATAAGGAAGAAACCAGCTTACGGTTCCCTGGAGATAGTGTTCATCGCAGAAAGTTCGTGGCGGAACTTTATGAAGATATTTGTGTTCATCGAGCCTGCGAAAGTTATGTGTGAAACAGTGTCGCCGTATCTAAAATCATATTTTGGAAACTGTGTGGAATCTTGCATTCTCGACCTTCGCGAACAATGTTTCGGTTGCACAGATATTTCCCCTGTCCATGCATGTAATAAGGAGAAGTTTGTGCTTTCCCATCTACATAAATGTACAAAACCTGAGCCTTTGTCTATACAAAACATCGACGGAAAAAGACTTTCCAAAGAAGTGTTTGTTTTTTGCGAGAACATGCTTGTGGAAAAAATAGTGAAACATTTTAATTCAGTGGTTGCAGCAGAAAATGGATATGATAGTGACACAATTCCTTATGTGGGTGAGTGAACAAACTTGAAGAATAAAAACTTGTTAAATAACATGCTGATAAACTGGTGACGCAATATAAACATTTTACATATGTATGTGTGTGTGTGCGGCTCTTTTGAATTTTGTAAATATTGGTAATAAACAGGGGTAAAATATATGTCTTGGCTTTTTTTTCACTTATCACCCCTTTAAAAATCCTCATGGTTTATATTTTTACTGGTAACAATCGTTAATAACAACATTAATAATTAACTATATAATGAAAAAGTGTGTATTGTGGACTTGTCGAAGATAAAGCATGAGAGCTTTTCTTCACACTGGTAAAAATCGGTGTTAATAACAACATTAATAATTAACTATATAATGAAAAAGTCTGTATTGTGGACTTGCCGGAGATAAAGCATGAGAGCTTTTCTTCACACTGGTAAGAATCTGTGTTAATAACAACATTAATAATTAACTATACAATAAAAAAAATTGTGTATTGTGGACTTGTCGGAGATAAAGCATGAGAGCTTTTCTGCACAGCGCTTTACACGCAAAGGCAAGTATCTTTATTTTTATTCTATTTCTAACAGTGATTCGCTATTTTTTTGTCACTATAAAAAACTAATTCATTTTTTTTGTCACATCTGTCGCCATTTTGCTTGTTTTTTGTTTAATTCTTTTTTATGCATTGAGGTTAATCGAAACATAACTTTAGACTTTTACATGGAATTGAAACATAGAATGTTGCCTCCTTTGATTGAATCGAACCTGTGACTCCTCTTTGATCACAAAACAATAGTGACGGCCATCTTGCTTATTTTACCTACTCTTTATGCATTTAAGTTAATCGGTACTGGGGGCCCCACACGGCAAAACAACAGATTCTAATTTATGTTTATACATTAGCAGTAAAGTCTTTGCGTTGTAATCAAAAGGCATTTTGTTTTGATTTTTAATATCTGTTCCTGCATAAATACTAATGGGGACTCAACACACTTCTTTTTTTTATTATTTTAAAAACAACATCATTATCAGCCAATTTGACATTGTGAATCGAACCCGGGACCTTTTCATTACAGCATAAACATCCTATTTCCAATTAGTTCATTTTCTCTTTGTGCACAAAAAGCTAATCGGAACTTTTAAACAAATACAATTGAATATTCAATTTTCACCAACATTGGGAATCGAATCCTCAACCACTTGGTTAAAACATCTCGCGGAATAAAAAACACCCCCCGCGCCGCGCCGCCCCGCTCCGCCGCCGCCGCTGAACACAAAACGCGGCCGCCATATTGATTTTATTCAAATACTATTTATGCACAGATGGACTAATCGGGGACCTATAATGGCGGGACAAAACAATTGGCCTAATTTAACTACCTAGAGAATCGAACCCGCGACCTCTTCATTGCCATCTGACAACATTAACCACTAACCCAACTCTATTTTCGAACTCAACCATTTTGTTGGCTTTATGTACACACAGGCTAATCGAGACCATTCAATATTGACATCGTCGCCTTGTAATCAAAGGGTCCCAGGTTCGATACTCGGTGGAGGCACATGGTGGTCCGGATCACCACTTTTCAACTGTAGGTCCAATCCTGATTAGTTTTACCGTGCATAAAATGGACTTAAAAAAACTAACTCAATCTATCAATCAATCAATATTGACTCTACCAGGAATCGAACCCTCGACGCCTCTTGTTTTACAGAGCAATAACCTTAGCCGCTAAGCTTTCGGGGTACAGCAAAATTCGGCGCCATCTTTAAATCATTTCTTCATGTGTTTGCATCATACGCAATGGTTGCGCGCGCATTTCCTCCACAGACACACACACACACACACACACACACACACACACACACACAAACATACGCACGTGTTAGGTTAGCATACATCAACAAACAACGTGACAAATCCATTGACCCCCCTCCCCCACCGCTTCCGATGTCTTCAACTTGATCAGACACGTTCTGCTGACTCAACAATAAAATCGCTCGTACACCGCTATAACCGGATGTAACATAACACCAGTCGCATCGAATTTTTGCTGACGCGTAGGAACGAAGTGCTGCCTCTCTAGTTGTTGCATTACCCATTATTGCTACTCACATTTGTCGGGAGTATGAGAACTCTTATACACACTCAGGGCTTACTGGGTGAAAATATGGGAAACTCGATTGCTAAACATTGCATAACTATTTATTTAAATAAAAGCTCTTTGAACATGCTTTTGCCAAAACTTGCTTACAATTTTTATAATTTACAAAGTCCAAATTACAATAAAAATTCCTTTGCATAAAACTACACTCGTTTACAATGGCAGAATGAGAAATTTTGCATAAACCAAAATTAATAACAATTCTTAAACAATTAAAATTTGCCCCTTATTAATTCTAAAGTTACCCTACTTTGGCGCTACTAACTTTGAATCATGTGCCAATGACATTGATACTAAAATTTGCTTATCCTGATTATAGTCATGGCCTTCGTTAAAGAATATATCTCTCAGAGCGAGGAGTAGGGGGTGGGGATATATATATATAAACCAAAAGAGAAACGTTCTGGCACTTTTACACTCAGTATATACATACTGGTACGAACTTATGTTCGGGTGCCTTCCCAAGGTACGCGGTGACAACACCGGGGGTCGAACCAGTCGGTATGACAAGATACTCTTCACAGCACGAAGCCGGGATCGAATCTGGTTCGATTACCTACCGCTCAGTTAAAGACTTAGGGACGAGCCAACTAAGGCTCGGGTACCTTGTTCCTCAGCACGAGGCTGGGGTAGAACCAAGGTTCGGATACCTCTCCTCAGTCTCAACCGGGTTCAGACCAGGCTGTTTGGGCTGGAGGTGGATCCAGTGTTGCCAATGTCCGAATACAGGATTTCCCTTTTACTAGTGTAAAATTTCCCTTTTCAACCTAAATTTCCCTCGATTTTCAAAACACATCTGAAGCTGTATCTTTGTATTATTATAACTGTTAATCAGGACCGTATATAAGGGGGTTTAGTGGGTTCAAATCACCCCTTGAATAAAATACTAGAAACTGATCATAGTTTCATAATATAATTATCCCAAAATAAACATTTGAATTTTAAAATAAAACACTAATGTATTGAAAAAATCCCCAAACCAAAAAAAATCGTCTGCGGCGCAATGATTGTCGGACTTTGAAACCCACCCATTGTCAAAGCTTAGCTAGGGGCCTGCTGTTAATATTTTTCTTTTGGCGCCTGTTTTGCCTGAGGAACAAACTTTATTATTATTATTATTATTATTATTATTATTAAATATTTATGAAAATCATAAAAGTGTGAAGTAATGGGCAGCCACTCAATACGATTTTTTCACGTTTCCCAGATATCTCCCCATGGCATTTTCTAACCTTTTTGGGAGTTGCAGGTAGCTTCCAATCAGTCACCTCTTCCATTCTCCTTGCAAAGACACAGGGCACACAAATTCACACACACAGCCACTAAGACACGTTCTGAATTGATGGATGGAACAAGAAAAAAAATTGAAAATCGCGTACCAAATTCTTTGCAGGTGCAGCGCGGCTCGTGCCTTGAGGCCTTTCTAGGAAACGCGACAAATATAAGACTGACCGGTCAAGGTCATCTATAACAGGGAGAAAGAAAGCTTACTGAAAAGTGTCACTGTTGGTAACTATTCATTTGGTAAAAGCACACGGTGAAAAAAATATTTTCGAACTTTTTAAAAGAACGAAAGGAAAATGTGAGTTTAAATTTCCCTGTTTTTTTAGCTATTTTTCATTAAATTTCCCTTTTCCCCTTTTCACCCTCAAATTTCCCTGTGCCGAGGGAAATTTTCCTGCTTTTGGCATCACTGGGTGGATCTCTCAGCCTAAGCTGAGGAGCCAGCCCTCGATGTGCTTCAGTCAGTGTCCACAAACCAACTGATACTAAGGCCACAATCAGGCTTCTTTTATAGCATTGGGAGCCCCGATCGCAGCGTAAGCATGTGGCGATTCTAGGAACTACTTAGATTTACTATGGTTGCGCTGAACAGCTGCGCACAGTAATAACTACTAGCGAGGCGCCTCTAGTGGCATACATATGAACTCAGTGCTTAAGGTATATTGAATACAGCCAAAATTTACCAACTTAGGGTATTAATTAACATACAGATCGGGAATGCCATTACAAAATCAACTGATGAAAATACAACCTTAATAATTTATAAAGTTACAATCCAGGCTGACAGCCGGGGACGTTACACAGTCCTGTGAGCTTTCTATGCAAGCGCACCTCTACTCAGACAGGGTTACCAATTGATACTAATGCAATATGCACCACCACCCAGTCGGACAGAACGGGAACGACAGTAGATCAGCGATGGGCTGCCCAAATTAAAGAGGCTAGGTGGACCCCACAACCACTTGAGAACTAAAACTGCACCTAATTTTTATTAACGCCGTGAAAATCTAAGCTGCGTCGCTCAAAACCGAACATTTTACCACCAGCTATGTGAATCGTGCTACGTACTACCCAACGTATTAGCACTACGCTCATAACTCCAACAGACCTTGGATAAATTCTACTATCTAAATAACACGTATACTTACCAACTCCACCACTGATAGTCCTTCAGCGCTACTCTACGAGTCCTCGAGTCCACTTCACATGATCGTCTCCAAGACAACGCAACAAACTGAAAAGAACAAATAAATACCATACCGTTAAAGATTGTATGTGCTAGTAAGTGATCAATTTATTACAAGTTATCCTAATAAGGAAGAGTTAGATAATTCCAGTTTTCATAAATGATCGTTAACACATTAAGGAAATATGACGGATGAATTTGGAGAGTGACAGGATGAAGAAGGTAAAAGGGGCTTGGCATGATTTTTAAAATGTTTATCAAATAGTCGCGCCACACTGATGTTTTTTGGGTTTCTAGAGACACACTGATTGATTGATTTTGCTTATTTTACTTCGCTTTTCTGCCACCTTTGGCAAATTGCGAAGCTCAGGATGAGCGATGACATGATGAAAGAAAGAAAACTAAGAACAGCCAAACCCAGCCGGGATTCGAACTCGGAGACCCTGGTGTTGTATAGCGCTGTGTTAACCACTCCGCCACGGAGGTTGGCAGTTTCCGGTAGGGCTGTTTCTCTACTTACCTATACCTAGTGAACCGAGTGGAACTCATTCCGTAACATCTTGATATTTTACTAAGAGCAATACAGTGTGCTGTCTTGTATCCACAACGGAGAACTCAGAATTTTTGTGTGGAACAAATGCATTTTTCCATCCGCTATCCAGCATATGTAGTATGTTTATTATCGTTCCAGCATATGGGTTTCCTTCAATACTGTAGTGACATAGAATGTTTGTTTCTCTGCCCCGGTTTCCAAATAGATCATTGTTCCGCCGACACTGTCCTTGAAGCTATTTCTCTTCCTGATCCAAGGCCTCTTTCCTCTTAAACGATTCTATCATGTGCCAATATTTTGGAAGTGTTTCTTGCAACGACGTTAAAAGTTACGGCTCCTTTTTAGCAACTTCAAGGAACTTAACTTTTCTGTGATTTCAAAAGGTACAATCTCCGTAGCACAGCGAGCTACGATAACAGGGGTCCCGAGTTCTAATCCCGGTCTGGGCATAGGTGTTATTTGTGATGAGTATCCATCAAATTTGTCATATCATTATTATCCTCATTGTCACGATTAGTAAAAAAATGAGAGAATACCGGCGCTAAATAACAAAGATCAAAAAAATCAAATCAAAAAGGATATACGCTCTTGCGGAGACTCTCATGATGGAGTTTCCAACCTTGTGATATGCAATGGAGTTTTTTTTTAAGTCCACTTTACGCACAGGTAGGCTAATTGGGACTGGGTCTACAGTTTAAAGCGGAATCCGAACCGTTATGTGCCCCAGCTGGTATTGAACCCGACACCCGTTGATTACAAAGGCGGCGACGTTGTTTTGTTATATGTAGTGATCTCAAGCTGTATATCACGCACCTATCGAGTATAGGGCTATTCGTTTGAGAGTGATTTACTTTACTTTATTCTACTTCGCGTTTCTGCCAATTTTGGCTAATTGCGAAGATGAAGATGAAGTGGATGAAAGGAGAATAACAAACAAGTATGGACAGCACACAACACAAGTTGTGGCCATGGGTCCAGACGGCTGAGCCTCGTTAGTCTGCAAAATGGCCGAGGGACGATGTACTATGTGGAAGTGAGGTTGACATTTTGGTGTCTTCATAAAGGGTCACCCCTTAAACCTAGATTCGTTTGAGATTTCACGAAAAGAAACGAAGACGTTGGAGGAAAAGGATCCAATTTATTATCAGTTATTCGTATGCACATATGTAGGGGGAATGCCAGTTTCGTAACCAAATCATTAACACTCAACATGATCTCCACAGCGGACGATGACAGGTACCGCCACGCAATCTGTGCAAAGGCTGCGGTGACCTTCAGTTTGAGGTTAGCCTCATTCTGTGGTCTTTTTCCGTGCACAAGTGACCTGACGTACGCTTTCATGCACGAAAATGTCTGGAGGGGTCAATACTGTTACAGTGTGACCGCCGCCATGTTGATCTTTATACGCTAGCGCCTCCATGCGGTTGAACCGACTATAAACCCTTCACTCATCCTACACTTGCATCGTTTCCTATCAATATTCGAACGGAGATACATACGAGTACATTATCCATCTTTTATACAATTCTTTACTTTTCAACATCTCGAGCTTGTATGGCAAAAATAATCATACTGCAGCACTAATAGATTCCAGCAAGTAGGAAGTCTCAAAACAAGTAAACTTGTGCCATAAAGAAACGCGCGTTGAAACTGTCCTTTACCAAAACTTTGACGAGTTATTTTTTAGTTGGTGTCGATTATTTTTTTTAACTACAGCCCAAATTAAAATAGGGGAGTTTTGAACTGGACTCTGTTTTAAAAATACATCATAACGGGATAAATCTAGACTATTTTTCATGATTGTTCGTCTATCCATCGATCAGTGTGGGCATTAGGTAGGCCCACTCCTTTATAGATACGGAAACCTTGGTAAGTAAGCTTAATATTTCCCCATTACACATTTTGTGTGAAATATTTTGGAGTAAAATAAATGTGACGGCTACCAACACAATATTCTCCTTACCTCCCCCACCCCCCCGCCTCGCCAGCAAGTTCTTGTTGGTCAGAGGCCCGAATTTTGAAAATAAATAAATAAACCTGAATTAAATTTGATTCTATTACAACTTTCTCCCATACTAATTAGTAGGGAACTGATTTTAAGGTGCAGCACCTGCCCAAGAATATAGTTGTTTTCATACCAATCTTTTGAGACATGTATTTTAGGACATGAAATCAAGTAAAATGAACACACTTTGTTGCACCTTTTTTGTGAGATTAGCACATTTATCCCCCTTTTACCCCTTCAGCACCTTCTTTCTTCCATGTTTTGTTAAAAAATTCGACAGAATAATAAATGATTTTCACTCTTCTTGAGCAGCTACATAAAATCATATAGTCGCATTTTGTAGAGCAGAACGAGAGCTATAAGATGGTATAATATAATCATTGCAGCCACAATACTTCCAAAGACAATGTAGCAAGATAATGTAAGTCACTGAGCTCAAAGCGTCAGCGACGTACATTCAAAAACATAGAAATGTTGAACGTAATCCAGTACAACAAGTTGATTAAACCCAGTAAATGCCACGTTTACTTGCTAAATACTGGTAACTTTATGTAACTAATTATGTTTTTGCTACAGTGTCGAATAAAGAATGTTAATGTAACTGGTTTAGAACTGAATAAAGGCATTTTATCAGCACCTTTTTGAAAACATTTTTAGAACCTTTTCTTTCCTTTACCAACCATAATTTTAAACCTTAAAATGGCTACAGCCGGATTGCGCACACTTTTCCGGTTTTATCAGTCGTATCTGATAAGCCGTTGAGAAGCTATCACAATGTAGAGGATTGCGCACAAAAAAATGAGGCGATGTTGTCAGATGTAAAAATTTTCTCAAGCCGTTCTCACTTCTGTTGTGTGTGTTTCTGTGTGTATGTGTGTGTGTGGACTTACACGTGTTTTTCTTTTCTGGAAGGGTAGCATTAGATAGGCATAGGATGAACCTGATTGGTGGACTAGAATGTAATGGTCGTGTATCTCCGTATTTATCCCGAAGGTCACGAACTTCGATTGACAGAAGTGTTTGTTGTGCAGTCATTAACCTAACCTAACTTTTGAGTTTGAGTAAATTGGTATGAAAATTGTATCTTGACTTGCTACATTTACTGTTCAAATTATATTTTTTACTTAATCTTTAAGAGATTTACTATTTTATTTCTAATTTCTTTCTCCCTTCTTGTCTAAAGGAAAAAACAGTTTTGCGAACAGACTTTAAAGCTATCAAAGTGGCAACGTTCGATCAAAATCTGTGCGCAAAACAGGTCAGTGAGATTTGTGCGCAATTCGGTTGCAGCGCTTAAAATCCGTTCGCTTGTAATTAGACTATAGACATTCTTAAATAATCTCAGCTGTAGCCTATGTTTATATATTATCTTAACAACTAGTTAATTTTTGGAATGATTGAAAGAACTTTCTATTAACAAACTTATGAAAATTCCTTATTAATATTAGGGTAACAATTGCATCTCTGAATAACGCATTTCTTCATTTTTACTGGAGAAACTACTTACAGAAATGAGATTCTGTAGCATTCTAAAAGTACGTGGAGGTATTTTCTTTCATCGTTGAATCTGTTCGATCGGTAATTCATGTATTTTTGAAGAGAAATATATCTCCGACGCAGAATTGCCGTTGCTTTTGTTAGCTTCCTCTACGTGGATGACGTAACCTCCTGTCAGTGTTTCCAACCACGCCCTTGTTTTTCGCCAGAAGATGGTGAAACGAAATATACATTCCTGACCCGAAATTTTAACTATGTTTGTCTAACCTAACTGAACCTAACCTAACCTTACCGTGAATGGTTTGTGGGGCTATCCGTGAATGATTTTTGGGGCTATGCGTGAATGTTGTGTGGACATTTTTCGGTTAACGAGGTGAACCCACTGATCCACGACGCTAGTCAACCTGGCCGCGCCATATTGTGTATTACGGAAGCGAAGAAAGCAAGAACAATAATTACTGTTAATGTAAAAAATGGAACTTCTTGTTGTGAAAAAAGCCAAATGACACCTAAAAGAATGTTTCGCAATGCACAATAGGTAAGTACGAATGTAAAAAATTACGAAATCAACGAGTTAGAGGTGTTGTTCGGAGATGCAATTCGTACCAATATTAGTTTTAATAATTTTAAATCTGTTAACTTGCTGATTTCTGACAGACCTATGTAAATATTTAAAGAAGCACGGTTTTATAGTTTTTATCTAATATCTAGAAGATTTTAACAAGTGCCATCTATTTTTCGTAATTTAAGTTGTAACTCTGTAGGAGTTGGATGTGAGCTCGTATAAAATAATTATTTCACCGTAAGAGGGAATGATGTGAGAGTTCAGAGTTATTATTCTGTTGAAATCTATAAACAGTTGCAGACTTGACCGCGGTTAGAGTCCATTTCTCTAATGTACGTTGCAGTAGCGTACGCAGGATATCATCAAGGGGTGGGGGCGGTTATTTCTAAAACTTTCTCCAAGTTCACATTACCATTGTTTTATTATACTTAAATACATTAATAATACTCATAATTAATTAATTCATATAATAAATTAATTAGTTAAGTACTACTAATAATACTACTAATGCAGCTGCTGTTAACTACTATTAAGTAGTAGAGATCTACATAAATATATTTATGAAAGCAATAGAACAAAATAACTTTTTAGTTATTCGATTTTTAACAAATTCTAGGAGCATTATTCTGTTTCTTTGTTACGAAATAATTGTCTAGTTAACGGTTATTTGTATATGATAGATGAGACATTTTAAGTGTGAAGAAAATCCACAAATACAAGCAAATACCTAGGCATATTAAAATAAATTGAAATAATCAAAGTACGGAACTCATCCAAGAAGCCGCGGGGTTCTAGTCGGTAGGACGTCTGACAACCATGCGGAAGATCCGGGTTCGATTCCCGGAATTGGTTAGAATTTTTCAGCCCTTGTTCCCCTCATAAAGTGGCTCCAGGGATCACCCAGCCTCATATCAACGCGTACCTGAAAGCAACCCTGGGGGGTAAAGGCTACCGGAGTGTGGTGCTGATCAGATCACCTCCAAAATGGCCGAGATCGACAATGTGTGGGGTCTCACCCCTACATGTGCTTTCATGGCACGGTGCTATATGCACGGGGAAATTTACATTACCTTTGCATATGGAGCTCGCCCAAGATGATGATGAGGCGCGATGTAGAATATATCATGTTGCTAAATTCCACTAAGTTTATTCTTGCGTTCAAAAGTAAGTTTAAGGACATTCCAACACATTTATCACTTCTAGGCGATTCACAAAGCACTTCTTCAACATTATTTAGTGATGTGGATGTAGATTCAGCATCACTTGAGAATTCACAAGGGGATGCGAAATCATAACCGGGAAGAACGTTCGCAATAACGTTGACACACTGCGGGGAAGCAAGGAATTTTCACAATTCTCGCGAGAGTCGCTGCATGACATTTTGCAAATAAATTGCAAAATTGAACTTTGCGGTCGCTTACATTGTTTAGACATATCGACGGATCCAAAACGACACTGTAGAGATTTATGAGAAACGCGCCAATACAGCTCTCAAAATCTACCATGCACATGCACCATAATTCACATGTGGATATTCTCGCTGTTCTTACCAACAAAACATTTTACAATAGTTAAGCTTACTGTCGTTCGAAATCAGAAATGCAAACGTACTGCAGTAAACAATGGGAAGGCAGACTGGTGACTGCGTATTCTTGTCGGCCTACAGCCGGCCCCCGTGGCGGAGTGGTTAGCACATAACGAAAAATTTTCTTTAGTTAATTCTCATTATTCACAGAAAAAATACATGTTTATTAAACATTGTTGCAACTGAGATATAAAACAACTTTTTTTCTCTTCTAAATCTGCCCTCGTATTTTATTTTTAGTAATTCGTGTTTATTTTCAAAGCATTCACTATTAAAGACTCGTGTATTTTGAATGATGTGTTTTTCTGCGTGCTGCATGGGTATAATAAATCAAATTATTATTAGTAGTAGCAGAAACAGTAGTAATAGTAGTATTGTCGCAGATCTTTGTGATAAATTAGCAATTTTTTAATTTTCTTTCACAGCATTTTTCATAATATTTCACAAGCTCAAGGGGGGGTTAAACCCGGTAACCTCCCTTGCGTACGCCACTGGTACGCTGTTTGTTGCAGACTTTGAGTCAAAAAAAGTACAGCTTCACCTGTCTACAAGAAACTGTACGTTATTCCGTGCTTGCGAACGCGGAGGTTCTGAAGGCAGTTCACCATTTATTCTATAGATGGCAGGAGGAATGAACTTACCAGCGCCGCGCAATGGAAGAAACAAGAACTATGTTCTGCCATGCATTCAACAGTCTGTAGCGTTGGGTTTCGATTACAAATATCCGGTCAGCGAAACCGACGAAAAATAACATAAGTAGAAGATATCATTAATAAAGAACTTTCCTCCCGTTTACACTGTTGTTTTAAGTCCGCGTTATGCTTAGATAGATTAATAAGGACCATACGCGCCGCTTTCTTTTTGGGGGGATCAAAGCTAAGCAAATGATACATCGATTTCTTTCCGTTTGAGAGAGGGTGGTGTGTCAAGTTTTTTGTTTCGATAGTAGGTACCTAAGAGAACACACACATGAGTTATTTAGTTAACCTTGAAAAATTGTTATTACAATTAAATGGCTCTGAAAACACAAACATATATCAGTGTACATCAAATTTATTATCTGTTTATGAACTCCCGCAATCCTTTATTGGAGTTTAATATCTTCACACATACACATACAAGCACAGATATTTCTTCGAACGGTGGTTACGTATCATATAGTCTAAATAAATGACACTGCAACTTCCAGCCACATCAATGCAATATCAAGTGTACTACAGTATTACTTTAGCACATACGTGTATAAATTTGAAAAAAATACTAATCCTGATTAAGTGAAATGGTAACATATTTCAAAACAGAACATTTTCAAATTCTACTCGACTTTATCGAAAGTGTTTTTTCTTATATCACAGCGTTCAATGAAGCCTTTCATGATCTTATATTATCCCGTTTATCCTTATGTACTTTACCCAGTGCTACAGAGTTAAGACGCTTTGGGTCATCGTAGTTACACATAGTACTTGAGGAGACGCAAAGTACTACCATAACTACAGTCAGCCTTGTAGAGTCAAATGCAAGCGCACTACTATCTCTTCTATAGTTGTCCTACCTATGGACAATAATGTAAAACTTAATAGTGTCTACGATGATGATTTTTGTTATTTAGCGTCGCTTTTCTGTCACTTTTTGCTAATCATAACGATGAGGATGAGTGGTGATATGATGAAACTGAGAAAGGGACAATCACAAAGAACAACCGTGCCCAAGCAGGGATTCGAACCCGGGACACACGGTGTCGTAGCGCTCTGTGCTAACTACTCCCCACGGAGGTTGGCGAAAAACTGAACAGGAAACTGACAATAAACTTTGAAATGGCTATGGATAGAGATAGGATAATGGAATCCATTCAAATTAGATAAGGATAAGTGGCCGCGGTGGCTCAGTCGGTAACGCGTCTGACTACCATGCTCAAGGTCCCGGGTTCGATCCCCGGTCGGTTCAAATCCGGGAACTTTTCTAACTTTGGAAGCGGCCCCGGCGCCCACCCAGCGTCGAATAGCATGGGTACCTGGGGGAAACCCTGGGGGGTAAAGGCGGTCAGGGGCGTGATGCTGATCACATCACCCCCACTCACGACCGGATCAAGAAAGTGTGGGTCGTTACCCCACACCCCCTATACGCCTTCATGGCGTGGTGTTATGCACAGGGGAACACTTTACTTTTACTTTTTTAGATAAGGATAAATTTACAGGAAACTGAATCTTACATATTATTTTAGAATTTAGGATGATGATTGCTATTGTAAAAAGAATGCTAAGTTACAGGTGAAATGAGATATTCAAACCAACAAGAATGAAATTTATAAATATTATATAGATGGATTATTCTGACTTAGGGTAATGCACGTAAATGGATTCTTCTACTTTCTAACATTACAATTCTTAGACTTTGCATGTGAAATAGTGGACAAGTCACTCACTACTTTTCATGAAAAAACACGGATTTTCTTATCAAGAGATAATGAAATATTAAATTGCGAATATACGTACCCCAACAAGAAACTATAAAGCTTAAGAATTACAATTTTAAAATTATGTGTATTTTTTTAAGTGTATATAAATACCAAACTTTGATGTACATAAAACAACCATGATGACCGAATGCATTGAGTGAACGACTCACTTTCTCGCCTAGCATTCTAGTCCCGGCTTGGCATGAGTTTCCCTTTCATCAATTTAATTTCATCATCGTTCATCCTCATCCTCGTGATTAATCAAAAGAGATAGAAAAGCGATGTAAATTGAGGAAATAAAAGTAAAGAACTTTAACGCATGATTCTTATCAATTGCAACATTGTCAATGAGCAGCAAATGATTAAATATTAAATAAACTAAACACCGTCATTAAACTCAAATAAATATTTTACAATATAATATAAAATTATAATATTAAAATTTGTTCCAGAAAAATTATGATAATGAATATTTGAACTTTTAAAGATGATGAGACAGTATTGAAATTCAGGATAGGCCATGATTAAGCTACTTCAGTCAGCTTCAATGCCGAGATATATCTTTAATACTGTTTGCTTTCTGTTGAATCTCCTTTCAATCTCACTTGTTGCTGTGTCCAACATTTCAAAATGCTGAATTCTAAAATAGTATTTGCGGTCATCCTGAAAGAGCAATTGGCATTACCTGTATATTGCTTTGGTAGTCATTTTTACTAGAGATGACATCTGGGAGCAAGAACCAGAAGTTTGAAAACTACCAATTCTTAAAACGTGCATCGTGTTTTGTGATGCATATAGATTTGGCAAATTTTATAAAAATCTCAGTTGATGAACAGTTGAATCTCAATCCACATGAGATTTCTTCAAGTGAATGGTTGTTCCTCTCAAATCAAACACGTTCCTACACCGCTGAAAACGACGTTTTTTATCCTCAAAGAAGTTCCTTAGTCTTTTCTGACGTTACATTTACAGGTTGCTAACATAAAGGTATAGCAATAAACTGATGGAGGTAATGAGTGGAGGATTAATAAATTAATGGAGAACATAAAGTAGAGCGCAAAGCAACAACTTGCCCTGATGTAATTTGAGTGTTGGAATCGATTTATCTTCTTGTTTTCGGCAGTTGTGTCCCTACTCTTAAAATACCCTGCTTGAAATTTCATTCATTCTTTCATTTCCCTCTGCCTCTGTTAAAAATAAGCGACGAATTTTAGTCCTTGTGAAACAACACGTGCATGCATCCCTGGCTGCAAGTAAGCCATCGCGATGAGCAAATTATGACGAAAGACAGAGCACGTATGACAGACGGCCCATCCCACTTTATCTCCCTTTTCTATAGATAAACGCTAGGAGCCAAGGCAAAAGAGAGAGAGAGAGAGAAAAAAAGAAGGCGTTTTGATTGTGCGAAGCATCTTTCAGGAGTCCCAGTGGCACAGAAATAACAGCTCCGCTCGGACCCTTCTTCTAGCTGAGCTCTCGGGAGTGACCACCTCCTGGTCGCACGCTGCAACAATGCGACGAGTTACGGTGTTTGTGCATCTCAAAGGGGCAGCGCCCTGGGGGATCAAGCTGGCAGGGGGCGCCTGCAAGGAGATCATTGTTGCCGAGGTGGGTGTACTTTTTTTCTTCTTGTTGTCTTTACCTTCTTTTCCGCGTTGTTAGGATGCCGATGCTCGCCGTCCAATCGGCATGTCTGAAATGGCGCCACTAACTCTCGCGTACTCTCCTGGCAAAACAAAGGGTTGTTATTTCTGGTTATGCTGTAAGATACGCGTTATTTTACGCAATCTATTACGCAACTATTTTTAGCTGCCGATCGAGGCTTTGTAACTGTGCAAGTAGTGCCGGAAGTACGAGCGACACCGCACGTAAACCATTGTGTTCTAGGAACATATCTGCTTGACATCAAATGCTCGTCGAGGAGGCATAAGCGTATGCACATCCTCTGTCAGCATTGTAGCTACATATTTCGGCGCCCTCCGCCCCCCGCACTACCAAGAGCCAATATTTTGTGTGCGTCCTTCTATATTTTCATCTTATACCATGGTTCGGGTAATTTACATCCTATACATTTTGATTTCACTTTTGTTATTTGGCTTCGCTTTTCTGCCACTTTTGGCTAATCGCGCCGCTGAGGACGAAATTGATGAAGGGACGGAAGTCGACCATACAAATTTTAAGTGAGGAAACAAGAAAACGTCTTTAAAATAATATAGGTTATAGCTATTTAAAGATTCGTAGTTGCTTTTCAGATTTTAAATATTGTTTAGCATATTTCAGTTATGTCTTAGTGTTTGAAGAACATCTTTTTGAACGTACTATTACTACTTTGGGAAACGGAAAGTTCCGGAAGTGTGTCACCAGAATATGGCTCTGCCAAGTGCAAATTTCTCCATATTCTTACTTTGTTGTCTTAAGAGAAAAAAGGCTTTGAATGGCGTCCTTAGGCTTCAACCTCCTTTGCCTACCCCCGCTAGGAGTCTCTCTGATCATGTTTTATAAACTCTGTGTTGATGCTTACATAACAAGAGCGTATCCTGTGCGCATTTAGTGTAATATAACTAGAGCTCGGATTTTTAGGTTCTAAAAAGTGATCTTTTAGGTTCCTAAAATAGGCTCTAAAAATCCTAAAATAGGTTCGAAAAAACTAAAATAGGTACGAAAAATCCTAAAATAGGTACGAAAAATCTTACGTTAGGCTAGGAAAATCCTGAAGTATGTTAAAAAACTTTAAATAGTAAAAATTTCTTGAAAAACGCTGATTAGATATAGTCACCGGCAATGAAAATGGGACACCTATATCCTGAAATAAGCATTATCTTGCACAACGTTGTGTGCGTTGCCTAACCCTACGGCGATGGCAGAACTTACCATTAGAAATTTGCTATTAAAATCCACTCTTCGCCGTATAGTTAGGCAACAATCCTTTTCCGTGTTATCCACAGTCAAACTCCGCAATTTTGTCTGTGAGGATCATCTAATGTGCTGAAAATAGTCTTTCAACAAAAACATAGTCAGTGGTGCAAACTTCAATGCTGAAATGTTACTTTGCAAGGCGTGAATGCCACAAAGCACCGAAGTGCCGCGAAAGTGAGCAAGACAAGACAGATCAGACTACTTTGGATTGTACAGATAACAGTGGCACCAGACATTTTGCTTTGTTTAGAGCTTTGAAAAATCAACATGAACTTGGAGGAAGAAAAATCGACAGAGAGTACGTTTCAAAGACGTTCGTGATTGAATTTTTTCTTGACCAAACAAAGCAAATGTCTCTGTGTGACAATAAAAATCCTGTAAAACCTTTAAAAATATATAAAAACCTAAAAAAAATGCTTGATTTAGGCGCATAAACGTAAAATAGGTTCTAACAAGCAAAATAGGTTTTTTAGGCGCTATAAAACTTCATCAGTTGTTGCGTTTTTTAACGAAACGCTGACATACTTATTATTTCTTACATACCTATTAAGGAAAAATAGGTTAAAAACCTAAAATCTGAGGTTTCAATATAAGGCATAATTATATACCTGTCATACACAGTGTTCGAAGTGGGGGGGACGAGGGGAATGTTATCCCCCACCTGCAATTAAGAACATTTTCATAAAACATCTCTCAGCTAGAAATATATTTGCATATGCGTCCCTCCACCTCCTGCATTGTCTTCATGTCCATCCACACAAGCACCCTCTCCTATCCCGAAACCCGAACAGGCATCCCCCAGCCAGGAATTTCCACTTCATGCACTGCGTATCTCTGATGCGGAAATGGAACTCACATTTACTCCAGGAGACCAGAATTCAAAGCAATTACACATAATCCACACATTCTATTTCACGAGAAATTTATTCTGCAGGTATATAGAGGTAACGCAACTATTGAAGAACATCTGTAAGCGTGTTAACAACAAGGAGTTCACTAGGGAACGAAGTAGCGTAGTCCGATTACATAAGAACTATCGTCTCATGTTTATAAAAGAGTATAATATTGTATGATAACGGCGATATGATCTCTCTTCTCTTTGCAGTTGTATATTTATTATATAAAAAAATCAATATGCTGACCAAGGCAGAAATTTATTTTATTATAAAAAATATAAACAAACGTAACGTTTCAACCTTCTAGCAAGGTCTTCATCAGACTATGTACCAAGTACAAATGTAACAAGGTACAAGAACAGGACGATATATATACACAAAAATACTCCCCTCCAGACTATTAGAAAGTAGTTCTGGAACAATCTAGCAGGTGGCTTTCCCTTGTCAACTTTACTATCACCTGAAAGTGAATGTGGTTGGACTCTTTATCTCACGCTCTATTTCCTTAATTCTTCTTCCCTCTTTCTCTCCTTTTTCTCTCTTGTCCTTTCCACTCTTTCTAACACCTTCCTCCATTCTTTGTTTATCATCAGTCCTCCATTCCACATATTGAATTTTTCATATCATGGAAACAAGGCTTAATGGTGTTATTATTATATAAGTCCTCCTCCGTGGCCGTGCGGTCTAATGCGCTGTGGTTTGGGCTCCGACTGAGGGACGGCATGAGTTCGAGTACGTCTGAGTTCAGTCTCTGGGTTTTCGGCCTGTGTATAGGACCGGTGGCAACCCACCATCATGAGGAAATTGGGGAGCTACGAGTGAGTAGCGTAACCCGGTCATAAAAATCTCCTATAACGGCTGGGGGTTCGACGTGCTGACCCCACGTTACGTTGAAGAACTCCAAACCTCTAGGTATGGGAGGGAGACTGGCAGTCGGGAGATAGGCCAAGGCCCGTACGAGCTGTAGAGCCACGGGTTATTATTATTATTATTATTATTATTATATTTATTATATTAAGAACACCTTC
Source organism: Lepisma saccharinum (assembly GCF_977018435.1). NCBI lineage: Eukaryota > Metazoa > Arthropoda > Insecta > Zygentoma > Lepismatidae > Lepisma > Lepisma saccharinum. Next base: position 57,635,416 of record NC_139239.1, read on the forward strand.
CCGAAAAAATAATCATGTTGAAGTGGGGTTGAAATGATGTGAACCGCGGAGCATTTCTTGCATGCCCCCTCCCCCCCTTTTCCCACTCTCCGAACCTTACATCCTATGAGGAGCGTGGTGGTGATCACTTCACCTACACGCAATTGCCGAGATTGTGATATGTGGGAACCTACCTCCACAATTACCTCTGAGAAGTGCCCAAATCATGGAACACTTTCATAAACACTGCCGGCCCCCGGAGTGGTTAACACATCGCGCTACGACGCCAGGGATCCGGGGTTCGAATCCCGGCCTTTGCGTGGATGTTTGTGGGTGTCCATTCATCAATTTCATCATATCGTCACTCATCCTCATCTTCGCAAATTCGCCAGAAGTGTCACAAAAGGCGAAGTAAAATAAAGCAAATCAATCAATCATTTTCATAAACAATGTGTTAGTTTGTTCACATCGAGCATTCTAGGCGGTAGCACCAATACAAAAGTGTGAAAGGTCTGCCAGGAGTGTGTAAGCCAAGGCCATTAAGGAATTCCAATGTATATACTGAGGCCCATTATGGCCAGAAAACTACATAGATCACAAAAAAGAGGGTAATAGATATAGGGTGCCTTGTCAGGTTCACTAACCGTGGTGTATATGTGTAGGGAGGAGAGGCGATGGAACATTTGTTGAATACCACGATTAACCCCGGGCACGCCCCTGCGAGATGTTAAACATCCGGAAAACAAAACAAGTTTGTTTTGCCCCAGTTTCCACATGTTTATTTCCAACTCGTCGGGCTTCTCTTTCTCTCTCTCTCTCTCTCTTTTATTCCGCCAAAATTCTGTGCAGCGGAGACTAGAGAGCCACACGAAGCGTCCCCCAGGTCGTTCACCCTCCTCGCGCAGGTGTTCCCCATCCTAATTGTTCCCAGACCATTTTCCGGGAAGTTTTTACATCTTTAGGCAGGCGCCCCGCCCAAATTTCACTCCTCCGCCTCGATCCTCTGATTACGGGGTGCTAGACACCCTGAATCCATTTTCCTGATGAACGAGCTTTGACTTAAACGCCACGTGAATCTTGCGTGTTTTCGCGTATTTGCGACAGGCGGGGCTTGTGATGGAGCTCCGTGTATGGCAGACATCCAATTCGGGCAGCCCACGCTCACTTCGTAGCACAACTGTCACATTCGTCTATACGTATTATGATAGAGCATAAATGTCAAAATTTACGCGTTGCCAGTGTCGTCGAACTGGTCAGCTGACTCCTCCTTCCTCCTTCGTATTTCAAATTAGAAAAGCAATAAGATTATTATTTTTTAAGTCGATAACAGAAAGAACATGCAGTTGATTAGTATAGAATAGATGTCTATTTCCAGTATGAGCCTTTGCGGCTGTATAAACATTACCATACACCTATGAGGTTTTTACATATCCCCTTTCCTTATGTCCTCATATGTTCGTCTTTTTTTCTTTCCCTTTCATGTTAATTATGGGTTCTTCCCTCAATACAATCTATCATCCTCTTCCTACCCCCCCTCCCCTTCTACACTGATATCACTAGTTGCTTGAATCACACCAACAAACTTTCTGCACACTGTTCTCAAGCACTTTCATTCTCCTCTCTCATCGTATTCGTCCTCTTTTGTACAGTCGTAAGATAAGATGGTTCCCAGCTCCTTTATTTCCGTATCCCCCCTCCCCGTAAGAATCCTCATTATCCCATAAATTACTTAACTCGAGAAATGTATAAAGTACAGAAACCAAGTCAGAACCTCACACCGAAAAGCAGGTGTTAAAGCGACACATACACTCAGGTCAAAGTTTCGCCTCAGTGGTGTTAAAATGGTGTGGGTTAGAACCACTAATCTGTGGTATTTTAACGCCACTGAGTTTAAAGGATGACCAAAATGTAGTATTGACTTATAACTTATGTGGCCCAAGAGTCCTTTGAAGTTTAAAGCCTGGGCAACACCTGGCCAGAGAATCGAGTCGTATCGCCGCTGTTATCTGGCACTATAGTCTACTACTATTGTTTACAAGAAGCTTGTGGCGTTACCCCCCACACCTCCTATACGCCTTCATGGCGTGGTGCTATGAACAGGGGAGCACTTTACCTTTTTACCTTTTTTTTGCTAATTGTCCATGCGATGATGGGTCAACAGAGAAATGTTGTTACTACCACTGGTGATCAAACCCGAGACCTCTCACATCATGGCGAGGGTAATAACCATTCAGATACGTAAGATTCCTTTATATGCCATTAGTACCCAAAAAGATAATATATTATTACTTAACTCTTCATTTTCCAATTTATTATACAAAAAATTGTGAAATCTGAAGAATCTTAAACAAGAAATTAACACATTTTTGGATAAGGGCTTGTGTTCACAGTCCAAAATTTGAAGCGCCCATTGCTGAAAATGTCTTAAGTGTTCTTAAAAACAAATACTCAGATAATTGTGTAATAAACTATTAGAATATATCACATTAACAATGACAACACGATGTGTAGTCCACCCAAATATTTGTTACCCACCATTTGGGCCACCCACACAAAAATGTCTGGCACAACCACTGATTACAACGTGTGAAGAATAATGCTCAAATTCAAAACGAAACGTTGAGAAATTGGGAAGAGCTATTGGCTAGAATACCAATACGTCATAATTTCGCGCCGACGTAATAGTGAAACGTCCAAAGCAGTGCGAAGTAGCTCTCAACCATCGTGCTGTGTGGCCAAGCCGCAAAGCTCCCTTTGCATTCTTCTGATATTTCTTGTCAAAGTTTATAGCACCACGCCACAACGCCAATTTTTATGGGGATCTGTTTGCGTTCGAACAAGAAATCCGAGACAAGACAGCTGAGGGCTTAAAATAAAAGAGGTGGTTGGCGGATGGCTGGGAGAGAGAAGGGGAAGCGAGAAACAGGCTCGGGGCCAAATCGTCCCAGGGATTTGATCGCAATTGAGAAATTAAATTCAAGATTCTCTTCTCTTTTCGTGGATTATAATAAGGAGCAGCAGGTGGAAATTATTAAACCTGGTCTTTTTCATCCACAATGTGGGTGGCTTTTCAAGAAAAAAGGGTACTATCTGTTTTAGTCATTCGTTTCAATATATCTTTGACGCTAACAGGGATTGTGATAAATGATAGCTTCTTTTAATCGTGGTGACATCTTGTGATGTAACTTCTCTTTTGGCTCAGGTTTCATTGCCGATGTGAACCTTTTAATCATTATTAACATCAGACATGTAGGGGGTTAGAAATTAAGATAGGAGATTCTTCTGATAAATTTTATTAAGGCTCCTTCATACATTGACGAAAACGCGCAGTGCAGACGTTCCGTTTTAAACAGATTTTTCAGTTACGAGCAAAGATAGGACCTCGGGGTTTGTTTTCTATCCTTCAGAAAATATGGCTGCGTGATTCCTACAAAGCAGAAATTTTAAAAAAGACCCTGCTTAATAAGTAAATTGGGCATAAAAATGGGGAAAACCGTAATTTTCACATGCAATTATCTCGTTAACCACACAAGCTTATGGAAAACTGTTTTGTTGGGGACATGCAATGTTCATTGTACTTGACATTAACATCATCACTCCAGAAGTCAGTTTTCCTATTTTGAGACTGTTTGAGGAAAACGAAACCCTTGCAATACGTAAAAGTGTCCCTGCACTGTGGCGACATCTCGTGCAAATAGTTAGAAGCGTTCTAAACTCCACCCACAGTAGAACGCGGAGGGATACAACAAAATAGCTCGAAGACAAAACACGATCGCGAGAGACAGGGGGGAAGTGTGCGTGCGTCAACTGGACGTGTTCAATTGCAAAATATGGGTGACGGCAGCAAGTGTGTTTGACGTAAGATGTGGGCTCCGAGAACAATGAAGTTTCAAGCGCTACAAAATCGCCGGCAAAATAACTACACAGATGTTCACGTATTGTGGAAGGGTTCAGAATGAAATATAAATAATACCTATCCGTTTACAACATCATCAAATGGGGAAGTATTTATCGGTTTCCATTAGACGTTTACATTGTACGTACGTAAACCAGTAACGTTATTTTGAGTAATTCAATTAAACCGGTGTCCTTGGCAAATATTACGCTATATTACGTAGAACAAGTTTGCTGGGGATCCGGACCCCCCCGAAAGGATTATGAAGTACTAAAATTAAATAATGTAAATATACTCCTTTAGCAATATTTGCATATTCGATGGATAATTTCCTCTGAACGCGTATTGGAGGGAAGGATTATAGCTATAAATATAATACGGCTTTGAAGTATAGCACCCGAAATACTTATCAAGTACTACTATTTTTACTCTGAATATTTTGGAAGGCAATGATTAGGATTGACATCATAAGGCTTTGAAAGACATAAAGGATTTATTTAGAGCGTCTGGACCCCCTCCCCCAAACGAAAAGATTACCAAGTAATAAAATAATAACAATACTCGTTTAGCATTTGTTGTATATGATGGTTGTTAGCTTTATCTGAAGAGACTGAACTTATTGGAAAGCAAGGATTATATTGGCATAGCACGGCTTTGAATGATATTACAAAGAAGGTTTATGCATACTACAACTCATAACAATATGTATACAATATCTATCTGAAACTTCACTGTATCTAACATTTATTTAGTTATGCAATTATCGAAATTAAGTGTCCCTTTTCTGTCAAACATGTAACACCTGCACATGCCATCAAGAAGAAGAAAGTAACTTTCTGGAAATTTGACGAAGAGCTTAACGCCAATATCATGAACACCACAGATAATTACTATTACCACGTGTAGGGTAATAGTAATTATTACACGGAAGAAGGTACTGTATCTTTGGTCTGTGGACACAGAAAGGTGTTAAAATAGAATACATCCAGAGAGATGATCAGTTCTGGAAGAAGAATATGGAAACGCAGCTACAACAATTCTATGTTGAGTGTCTACTACCAAAACTTGTCTATCCACGGCACACATGTTCAATGCAGATCCGAAATCCAACGAGAATAATCCAAGCCCAAAATAGAAGGGAATAAAAAAAACACCGGCAAACTGATCAAGAAGGAGAATCTTTCTAAACGAGGTAACCTTTGTAGGTAACGTATGCACTGTTTGTGGCATAGTTGGAAGTAGTTATTTCTGGGAGGCCTACACATAACGTACAGCAACAGATTTTACTATAGTAATTATTTAGAGGCTAATTTCTTCATGAATTTGAACTTATTTATGTATTGCAGTGCACAGGAGGCGTTTTGTATAGCAACAGAGAATATGTTTACCTTTGAGACTGATTTTGTCATATAAATTGTTCGCAAAGTATTATTAGCTTATGTAACGTAATGTACAGAAACACAGGGCGCTTTCCAATTATTGTGAGAATTTCGTTGTCATGTATTTGTTCTTATTGTATTACATAGTGTATCTACGTGCACTGCTGTTCATGAATATTTAAGAAGCTCATTGTTTCTGTCCGTGTATGATTTCTTTATTTTTTGTAGCCCAGTAATTTTTTATCTGTTTGTCAGATTTTTTTTCTTTTCTTGTTATTTGTACTTCAAATAAGCAAAGATTGGAATAGTATACAGGGTGGGCCAGATTCAATTAGGCAGTTTTCGAACATTAGTAACCAATAAATCCAACAGCATACGGAAAAAATTGGAAAATACATTTTTTGTCAATAGATGGCTGCATCATACGGTATGCTGTGAACGAGGTTGATCGCTGGATTGGCCGTCGAGGGCCTGTGGACTGGCCAGCCCGATCACCCGACATCAACCCACCAGACTTTTTCCATTGGGGTTACCTCAAACACAAGGTGTACGCTAATCCCATTGACAGTGAGCAACATATGCGTGAGGTAATTGTTCAGGAGTTCAAGAATGTTCAGGTTAACATGTGTAGGAAGGCGTGTGAAAATGTTGCTTTGCGTCTACAAGTCTGTGTTGACTTAGATGGTGCCCAGGTCGACCACTATCTTAAAAATCAATGACTTATGTGTGTGTGATTCCATTTTTGTAACAATTTTGTAGCCGTTGGAATTGTTAACATTTGTCAATAAAAATAAAATGAAGAAAAAATAAAAATAACATCTAATCAAAAGCTGCCTAATTGAGTCTGGCCCACCCGGTATATCTACATAAGAAACTGTTACTTAAGCAAGAAAAATAAATGTACCTCGAGAAAAACCAGTCTACTCCGTTCCCTGCAATGTAGATGGCAATGTCTGTTCTCATCATCCCATTCATTACTCTTCACCACGAAATAAACTTTATCTGCAGAAAATAATACAGAAAGCCTACTAATTCAGTAGCGCACAACTTTGCTCTTCCAGTGTGAGCGTTGTTCGTTGTAAAAGCAAAGTTGTAAAACTACAATTTTAGCATACGTGTAGTTAATTGTACATGATCAGAATGATATGTGTATATCTTATGGAACACTGTCCATTCAATGAACCTGTTGTGATCACTGACTGGGCAAACTGAAGAAATGTTTAATTCGTGCTCTGTTTTAAACTAACTAGTGTCACACGAAAATATAAACAGTTCATATTATTAGATTACTATTGTTAATAAATGTTATAATAAAAAGAATGTATTGCCGGCTCCCGTGGCGGAGTGGTTAACACATCGCGCTACGACGCCAGGGGTCCCGGGTTCGAATCCTAGCCTGGGTATCGTTGTATGTGAGCAGTGGCGCAGGAACGTTTTGCATTTGGGGGGGTACAAAATTCACCCTCCCCCATATATATATATATATATATATATATATATATATATATATATATATACACGCACACACACATACTACTTCAAACCAAGTGTCACAATAATAATAATAATTATTATATTTAATTAAATTAAAATATTAATTAAATATGTAAATTAATTAATAATGAATTATTATTATTACATGAATAGGTAAAATATAGTAAAATAATATAGATATAACAGCACGTATTCATTATCTAGCTTACGTATAGTTAAGATCGACAAGATTTGCATAAAAACAACTGCCCTGGCAAGGAATTTAATGTCAAATAGAAAAATAATTGAATATTTATTAAATAACCAAAAAGGAGTTGGATCCAATTAATGAAAAGTAAAGTTCCTGATTAATATTTTATGGATGATATTAGTAGTGTCCATAAATGTTTGGAACCCTTCAGAGCTGTATGCGTCAAATTCCTTGCTTCCAATAAATTCAGCGGAAATAATCATCGAACAAAAGCTAAACAATATTTTGATTATTTACTTTTACTACTTGGTAAGTCTTTCGCGGAGGGGGATCAGGAACCCCCCCTTAAATACGTCCTTGATATCTAAGTATAATGTGAAATATTATATTTTAGAACAACACACACGAATGTCCTGTTATTTAATGCACATTTTGCATAAATATTTTTTTCTTGTTTTTTTTTTTAAATTCTAAGAAAAACAAACAGATTTTAAAACCAGATAAAAATTCTGAAACATATAAAGCTCTGGACCTCGTTCGGGGTTTGTTTTAATTTAACGGAACGGAAAATCAGGAGTTTTAAATGTGAAAATTGCGAACAAAGATACATGTATTCATTTTAATGCAGGTTGAGATTAAAGGGGATGAGGAGGATCTTGGGCCACCCCAACCAGGAATAATCATCTCCCACCCAATTGATATAGAAATTACATTATTAAATATATAATACTTATGGAGTTCCACTTCAGTTCTTTTCATTCTAATTTTAAAGTGCCATAGCTACGCATAAAAATATCTTAAACAATTTATGGCAGATGTGTACCACATCCAATGCCTTTGAGAAGCCATGTATTTGGTATTTTCTCAGACACCTACAGGGCGTTGTATTAAAAAAGAAAATAAAACTCGAGTTGAGATGGTTCCCGATCAACTCGTAAGAAGTCGAAGTTTGAAATATTTGTGAAACATTTGACAAAGCATTTATTTCTTATATAATTACAATTAGCTGTACCTAATGACACTCTACAAGCACTTTATCATTACATATACAAAACTGAAATCCTTCAGATCTCAGAGGAAACTAGGAAAGTTATTTGCTCAAGACTTTTTTTCTTTTTTTCAATCCTTGGTGGACAATATGAAGAGCCGGCCAAGGTTTATTTTCGTATGTAATGGTATTAAATGCAGGTGCATGCGTGTGGTTTTGGGTGACATGTCAATTTCTCGTTTATGTGAAAAGGTAAACTTTAATGTAAGCAGTAGTGTAATTGGGTTGTTTCAAAGTCGTACTTAGTAGGTATTCTCTTTTTTTATCAATTGAATATCATTTTTTGACATATTTTGACAATTTTTTGTCGATGTTTTAGCGTTTGACGATTTTTCAGTGCAATTTTCACCGCATCTCATTTTTTTCCCACTCGTACTTGGTAGGTATGCATTTGTAGCCTTTTTTTTATCAATTGAAAATCAGTTTTTGACATATTTTGACAAATTTTTGTCGATGTTTTAGCGTTTAGCGATGTTTTTGTAAAATTTCCTATTTTTTTTTTCCCACTCGTACTTGGTACGAATGCCACGATCTTACGTGATATAACTTAACCTATTTATTTTTTTTTCGTGCTAAACTACACGAGAGCCTCTACGTGCTTTGACCTACTTTAGAGTAGAACCATAAAGACAGAGCTGCAACCGAAAGTGAGGCTCGAAGTGAGGCTCGGTGAGGCTCGACTTAATAGTTTGCTCTTGTAAGACATAAGTCTTATTTTCTCGCAGTGTTGCCAATATTTTACTCGAAATAAAATCACCAAGGTTTTTTTCTTGGTCTAACCTATGTTATTGAACTGCGTCGTTACGTCCAAACCTGCATGACTTCCGAACACTATTGGTTTTATTCATATTTTTTCTTACGTATAGGTGTATATGATGAATCCCCAAACAGATTTTTCCTAAGTCTTACTGTTTCCAAGATAACCCCACTTCCGGTTGCCATTTTGGATTTCTGAACATAGGTTCTATTCATACTTTTTCTCACGTATAGGTGTACCTGATGAATCTGCAAACAGATTTTTCCTAAGTCTTACAGTTTCCAAGATAACCCCACTTCCGGTCGCCATTTTGGATTTCCGAACATAGGTTCTATTCATATTTTACTTACATATAGGCGTACGTGACGAATCCGCAAACAGATTTTTTCTAAGTCTTACCGTTTCAAAGATAACCCCACTTCCGGTCGCCATTTTGGATTTCCGAGCATAGGTTCTATTCATATTTTACTTACATATAGGCGTACATGACGAATCCGCAAACAGATTTTTCCTAAGTCTCACCGTTTCTAGTAGAGGAAGTTAGGGCATTCAACGTCCTCTTGTGGTGAGCTGAAGTGGTGAGCTTGCCTTAATGGATTTCTATCGTAAGGCATGAGCTCTATTTGATGGTGCAGTGTTGCTTATGCAATTAAGCCGGTTCTGGAACCGAAAATGAGGCTCGGTGAGGCTCGGTGAGGCTCGCCAAACCTCAAAAACCCATTTTCTCTCCATGTTCCGTGCCTTATTTATTGCGCTGACGATGTTTCACAGTGTAGAAAACAGCACCAAAACATCAAAAACTCATTCTGATTATTTGGAGCTCACCAAAACCTCAAAAACTTATTTTTATTAATTGAGGTTCACCAAACCTCAAAAACTCTTATTTTTTTTCTATGTTCAGCGCCTTATTTATTGCGCTGACACAACATGATGAGTAAATAATGCAGTTTCTTATTCTTGAAGGATGAATGCACCTTATCGTAATTTTCCAAGCTCCGGTCAAATGTTTGTATATCGTGACCTTTGTAAACCTCTCTCTCGGGAACGATGTGCCACACACACGCGCGTGCATGCCTATATTGTGACGCAAACAAACAAACAAATAATATTTTTTTTATTTATTTATATTTTTTCTCACATATAGGTGTACGTGATGAATCACCAAACAGATTCTTCCTAAGTTTTACCGTTTCCAAGATAACCCTACTTCCGGTCGCTATTTTGGATTTCCGACCATAGGTTCTATTTATATTTTACTTACATATAGGCGTACGTGATGAATCCGCAAACAGATTTTTCCTAAGTCTTACTGTTTCTAAGATAATCCCACTTCCGGTCGCTATTTTGGATTTCCGAACATAGGTTCTATTCACATTTTACTCACGTATAGGCGTACGTGATGAATCCGCAAACAGATTTTTCCTAAGTTATGAATTGGGGGTTCTATGGCAACTTATATTAATTCTCGTAAGAGAACAGAAAATACAAAAAAAAACAATACTGTGGTCACTACAACAAATAGTCTTCTTTAACCCCTATCCAACAAACAAAAAAAAATCATCATCCTAACTAGAACCATGTAACTAACATTGTGATGACTCATATTAAATACCTCTTAATTGTATTACTTATAAGGGTATACTATTGCACAACGTTTTTGCAACAAGTTATTACGTAACATTGTGATGACTCATATCTAATGCTTTTTGTTGTATTAACTATAAGGGAGTAAACTATTACACAACATGTTGCAACAAGTTATGACGTAATGTGATGAGTCATATCTAACGTGGCGTCTTCTGATTGGTTAATTATTACAGGTGTTTTCAATACGGTCCGCGTTTTTATTATATAAGACGGCATACACTACAGATCAGTCAGTCTCGTGAGAGCAGTCGAAGAGTACGGACGTCCTGTTGCAGCGCTCCTCGTTTTTGTAAAAAAAAATAGGTATTTAACTTTTTTTGAAGCTACATACCATCTATTATTTCAAGTTCAAAGGTGTTTCACGTGGTTTTTCATAGTAATTTCGACCAGATTGAATTTTGACGTGATCGTGCATTTTCTATTTTACCTCAAGAAATTCTATATAAATAACATACCTGAAAATTGTATCGCTATATACTAGACTTTTTGATTTCTGTGATTTTTAAAAAAGCAATGGCATCCACCACCAGTTTCAATCGTAAAAATGATAAAACTGAATGTGTTACTTGTGGGAAGCTAATCTCAAGGAACAATTTATCGGTACACAGGGCAAGATGTAGCGAAACAGGTTCGAGAATTAATTGTTCGTCACCTTCTAAGTCTTGTGCTCGATGCGGAAAGATGATTAGCATTACAAATTTAAGTAAACACCTCAAAATTTGCAAACCATCGACCGAACAAGGAACATTGAAAAGAAAAATCGATGATCCAGGAACCGAAGCTTCCACTTCCAAGCAAATTAAATTATCCAATGAACGCAAACCAATTAGATCTGCATTCAACGACCAACTCCAGGATTTTTCAATTAAGTCAGAACCAGGCCGTGACATTCTTAGTTTCTTGGATGAAACGAAAACATCTGTACTAAATATTTTGAAAGATAAACTTGAAAACAACTCTATAAAAGTATACGTTGTTCTGTTTTCCGAATACAAGAAAGTTGATGGCACAACGAGTATTTTTTATCATCGTACAAAAAATCAGACTCTTTATTTTGCTGACGTCGAAAATTTGGACAACTTCTATTATAAAGTTTCCAACGAGCTGGTTAAGAAACATGACGATTTCGAGGCTAAAGGGTCGGGATGGTCTTTGTGTGGAAGTCCTCACACGTTAACCGTTTACGTGAACCAATTCTCGCCTCTTCGTGCATCCAGCTACGTTTCTCTTCCACCGAACATTCAACACAAGAGGGCTGTGTTAAATATACAGAACAGCGATAACAAGTGTTTTCTCTGGTGTGTGTTGGCTGCACTGCATCCTGTTCATTGCAAAAATAATCCAGAACGGATTTATCATTACAAGCAATACGAGTCCGAATTTGAAAGTGTAATGTCTGACATCGAATACCCGGTGACATTGTCGGATATAACAAAGTTCGAAAATCGTGCAGGAAAACGCATCGCTATTAATGTATATTCCTTTACGTCAGATAAATATCTTGTACACCCCGTCAGGATAAGCGATATCGACGATGACGATGCTTGTGTGATTAATCTTCTTCTAATTTCCAACGAGGATGTTCATCACTATACGCTAATTTGTTCACTATCACGTTTGGTCAGAAGTCAATCAACCAAGCATGCAAACAACATCGAAGTTTGCCCGAGATGCCTAACCACGTTCGACGATCGTGACCGACGTGATCATCAAAATCTTCATAGTCGTCAAATTGCTCTGGAGAAACTTGCCGAACATAAAATTTATTGTGGTGACAACAGACCGGCTAGAATGTTGATGCCCGAAACGAACGAAGTCGAAGAATTTAAAATGCACAAGGCATTGTTGGAACATCCTGCAATCATCGTCGCAGATTTCGAGGCGTTCCTCAAACCACTCTCCTACTGCGAACCGGATCCTGAAATTTCCTCCACAACGCCGTACCAGCTTCATCAACCCAATAGTTTCGGCTATGTTGTTGTGCGACGTGATAAAATAAATGAAGCATATATATACCGCGGGCCAAATGTAATCGAACACTTCCTGGAAAAAATGGTGGAGGAGGTTGAGGTAATTGGTAGCGTACTGCTTACATCAAAACCGATGACACCTTTAACTGAAAATGAACTTCAAAATTACAATTCCACTGAGGTGTGTCCGGTATGTGATCAAAGTTTCACTGATGAGAACAAAAAAATATTCCACCACGATCATTTCAGCGGAAACTACATAGGTGGAATTTGCAACACGTGCAATCTTAAAACCCAGAAACCTAAATTCATCCCCATATTCTTTCACAACGGAAGCGGATATGATTTTCACCACCTGGTGAGACATCTTGGCTACGATCCGAAACGTATAGGTGTCTTGGCCGAGAATGAAGAACGCTATATTAGTCTCAGCAAGCAAGTGTTGATTCCGGGAACGAAAAATACAATCGAGATGCGCTTCCTGGATTCGTATAGATTTCTCTCTGCAAGTCTGGATGCTTTAGCGAACAAACTCACCGACGATCAATTTAAAATAACTAGAGCTAGTTTTCCCAACGTAGACATAGAACTCGTTAGACGTAAAGGGATTTATCCTTACGAATATGTTAGTGATGGTTCTAAATTTAACGACGACGCTCTTCCACTTCCAAGAGAATTTTACAGCAGACTCAGAGAGAAAGGAATCGCGGAAGAAGAATACCAACACGCGCAACTCATGTGGGAGAAATTAGAATGTACGACACTCGGAGACTACCACGACGCATACTTAAAACTGGACGTGACGATACTCGCGGATGTTTTTCAAGCGTTCAGGAAAACGGCAACGAATATTTATAAATTAGATCCAGCGTATTTCTACAGTCTACCGGGATTAGCGTGGTCGGCAATGTTATTCCAGACAAAGGTCAAGCTGGAACTGATATCGGACGTTGACATGTTGCTATTTATCGAAAGAGGGATACGAGGTGGAATGGTGCAATGCGTACAGAGACATGCGAAAGCTAATAACGTACACATGAAAGAAGATTACGATTCAAATCGAGCATCGAATTACATCTTCTACGCTGACGTTAATAATCTCTACGGACATGCCATGGTTCAAAAACTTCCTTACGGGGGATTCGAATGGTTAGATCCCACTTCGATAGATATTATTCATTTCGACGATAGCGAGTGTGGTTTCTTCGCAGAGGTAGATCTCCAATTCTCCGACCACCTGCACGACACGTTTTCGGATTTGCCTCCGACTCCCGAAATCAAATGTCCACCCGACTCGGTTCAAGACAAGCTTTTGTTAACATTGGACCCTAAACAGAGATACGTCGTCCACTACAAGAATCTCCGGTTTTTGATTGGGAAGGGTGTTCAGATAGTAAATGTTAGAAGAATACTAAAGTTTAAACATTCCACGTGGTTAAGACCTTACATAGAAACTAACACACAACATAGAACAGCTGCCACTTCCGATTTAGACAAGGACTTCTTTAAATTAATGAACAATGCGGTGTACGGAAAGACCATGGAGAATGTTAGAAAGCACGTAGACGTGAAATTAATTTCCGATAAGAATAAATGTCGGAAGTGGATAGCCGATCCTAGATTCAAGTCGAGAAAAATTTACAACGAGAATTTGGCACTTTTCAATCTAGATATAAAATTGATGAAATTCAGAAAACCAATTTACGTTGGCGCAACGGTTCTCGACTTGTCGAAACTTTACATGTTCGAATTTCATTACGACGTGATGAAACCCTTCTACAATGATAAAATATCACTTTTGTACACGGACACCGACAGCTTCATTTACAGCATACAAACACCTAACCTATACGAAGACATAAAAAATCCTTCCATGCTTGAGTATTTCGATACTTCTGCGTATCCTCAACCCAACAGATTTGGGATTCCATCTCGTAACAAAAAAGTCCTAGGTAAACTGAAAGATGAATGTAACGGTGATATTATTGTCGAGTTCGCGGGTTTGCGTTCGAAGATGTATGCCATGAGAACAGAGAGTAGCGTCACGAAGAAAGCAAAAGGTGTGGGCAAGAATACGGTGGAGAACAAACTCACCTTCCACGATTACATCGATTGCCTTTACTCACAATCGACGATACTAAGTATAGAACAAAGAATCCAAAGTGTAGACCACGTGATTACAACAAACGAAGTTAGGAAGGTAGCATTAGATCCGCACGACGATAAAAGATGTATTTTGTCTTGTGGAATCCACACGTTGCCTTGGGGACACTATCGTTTAGAAAATAGTAAAAATTGTAGGCAATGCAATTGAAAAAAAATAAACTTAAATAACTATAACTAAAATAAAAAAAACTTTGACTGTCTCAAATTATCACATACACAATAAAGAACTAGCAAGGACAATGAATCTCTTTGGTTTCCGAAAGCAAACAATGGAGACTGTACACCGCAAGGCAGATCATGAATTTCTACCTTCCATGTTATCTAAACTCAACGGCCTGTTGATCAATCAATTTTCAAAACGTTGCTCTTCTTGCTGGAACAGGGACGATTTCGGATTCGCGACGATCGACGTGACGAGGAAACCCAACGACGGAAAATACAGAAACAAAATCAACGACTTTCAAAACGTTGCAACGTTGTGAGAAACGTTTCTCACAACGTTGCAACGTTTTGAAAGTCGTTGATTTTGTTTCTGTATTTTCCGTCGTTGGGTTTCCTCGTCACGTCGATCGTCGCGAATCCGAAATCGTCCCTGTTCCAGCAAGAAGAGCAACGTTTTGAAAATTGATTGATCAACAGGCCGTTGAGTTTAGATAACATGGAAGGTAGAAATTCATGATCTGCCTTGCGGTGTACAGTCTCCATTGTTTGCTTTCGGAAACCAAAGAGATTCATTGTCCTTGCTAGTTCTTTATTGTGTATGTGATAATTTGAGACAGTCAAAGTTTTTTTTTATTTTAGTTATAGTTATTTAAGTTTATTTTTTTTCAATTGCATTGCCTACAATTTTTACTATTTTCTAAACGATAGTGTCCCCAAGGCAACGTGTGGATTCCACAAGACAAAATACATCTTTTATCGTCGTGCGGATCTAATGCTACCTTCCTAACTTCGTTTGTTGTAATCACGTGGTCTACACTTTGGATTCTTTGTTCTATACTTAGTATCGTCGATTGTGAGTAAAGGCAATCGATGTAATCGTGAAGGTGAGTTTGTTCTCCACCGTATTCTTGCCCACACCTTTTGCTTTCTTCGTGACGCTACTCTCTGTTCTCATGGCATACATCTTCGAACGCAAACCCGCGAACTCGACAATAATATCACCGTTACATTCATCTTTCAGTTTACCTAGGACTTTTTTGTTACGAGATGGAATCCCAAATCTGTTGGGTTGAGGATACGCAGAAGTATCGAAATACTCAAGCATGAAGGATTTTTTATGTCTTCGTATAGGTTAGGTGTTTGTATGCTGTAAATGAAGCTGTCGGTGTCCGTGTACAAAAGTGATATTTTATCATTGTAGAAGGGTTTCATCACGTCGTAATGAAATTCGAACATGTAAAGTTTCGACAAGTCGAGAACCGTTGCGCCAACGTAAATTGGTTTTCTGAATTTCATCAATTTTATATCTAGATTGAAAAGTGCCAAATTCTCGTTGTAAATTTTTCTCGACTTGAATCTAGGATCGGCTATCCACTTCCGACATTTATTCTTATCGGAAATTAATTTCACGTCTACGTGCTTTCTAACATTCTCCATGGTCTTTCCGTACACCGCATTGTTCATTAATTTAAAGAAGTCCTTGTCTAAATCGGAAGTGGCAGCTGTTCTATGTTGTGTGTTAGTTTCTATGTAAGGTCTTAACCACGTGGAATGTTTAAACTTTAGTATTCTTCTAACATTTACTATCTGAACACCCTTCCCAATCAAAAACCGGAGATTCTTGTAGTGGACGACGTATCTCTGTTTAGGGTCCAATGTTAACAAAAGCTTGTCTTGAACCGAGTCGGGTGGACATTTGATTTCGG
Source organism: Lepisma saccharinum (assembly GCF_977018435.1). NCBI lineage: Eukaryota > Metazoa > Arthropoda > Insecta > Zygentoma > Lepismatidae > Lepisma > Lepisma saccharinum. Next base: position 57,651,809 of record NC_139239.1, read on the forward strand.
GAGTCGGAGGCAAATCCGAAAACGTGTCGTGCAGGTGGTCGGAGAATTGGAGATCTACCTCTGCGAAGAAACCACACTCGCTATCGTCGAAATGAATAATATCTATCGAAGTGGGATCTAACCATTCGAATCCCCCGTAAGGAAGTTTTTGAACCATGGCATGTCCGTAGAGATTATTAACGTCAGCGTAGAAGATGTAATTCGATGCTCGATTTGAATCGTAATCTTCTTTCATGTGTACGTTATTAGCTTTCGCATGTCTCTGTACGCATTGCACCATTCCACCTCGTATCCCTCTTTCGATAAATAGCAACATGTCAACGTCCGATATCAGTTCCAGCTTGACCTTTGTCTGGAATAACATTGCCGACCACGCTAATCCCGGTAGACTGTAGAAATACGCTGGATCTAATTTATAAATATTCGTTGCCGTTTTCCTGAACGCTTGAAAAACATCCGCGAGTATCGTCACGTCCAGTTTTAAGTATGCGTCGTGGTAGTCTCCGAGTGTCGTACATTCTAATTTCTCCCACATGAGTTGCGCGTGTTGGTATTCTTCTTCCGCGATTCCTTTCTCTCTGAGTCTGCTGTAAAATTCTCTTGGAAGTGGAAGAGCGTCGTCGTTAAATTTAGAACCATCACTAACATATTCGTAAGGATAAATCCCTTTACGTCTAACGAGTTCTATGTCTACGTTGGGAAAACTAGCTCTAGTTATTTTAAATTGATCGTCGGTGAGTTTGTTCGCTAAAGCATCCAGACTTGCAGAGAGAAATCTATACGAATCCAGGAAGCGCATCTCGATTGTATTTTTCGTTCCCGGAATCAACACTTGCTTGCTGAGACTAATATAGCGTTCTTCATTCTCGGCCAAGACACCTATACGTTTCGGATCGTAGCCAAGATGTCTCACCAGGTGGTGAAAATCATATCCGCTTCCGTTGTGAAAGAATATGGGGATGAATTTAGGTTTCT